>NC_090938.1:621442771-621551356 GCF_040938575.1 Ambystoma mexicanum | reverse complement strand
GCCCCATGTCTCCCTTGTGTTTCCCTCCCACCCCCCCTGCTCATGCCCCGTGTCTCCTTTGTGTTACCCCAGCTCATGCCCCGTGTCTCCCTTGTATTACCCCCACCCATGCCCTGTGTCTCTCCCCTTCCCCCACACCCCCCGATCATGCCCCATGTCTCTCCCCTTCCCCCCACCCCATGCTCATGCCCCGTGTGTCTCTCCCCTTCCCCCCACCCCCGCTCATGCCCGTGTCTCTCTCCCCTTCCCCCCCACCCCCGCTCATACCCTGTCCACCCCCGCCTCATTAACCCTGTGTCTCCCGCCCCTTCCCCCCCCAACCCCCGCTCATGCCCCGTGTCTCCTCCCCTTCCTGCCACCCCCCCCGCTCAGGCCCTGTGTCTCTCTCCCTTCCCCCATCCCCGCTCATGCCCTGTGTCTCTCTCCCCTTCCCCCCACCCCCCGCTCATGCCCCATGTTTCTCTCCCCTTCCCCCCACCCCCCGCTCATGCCGTGTGTCTCCCTCCTTTCCCCCACCGCCCTCTCATGCCACTTGTGTCTCTCCCCTTCCCCCACATCCTGCACATGCCCCGTGTGTCTCTCCCCTTCCCCCCCCACCCCCGCACATGCCCCGTGTCTCTCTCCCCTTCCCCCCACCCCACGCTCATGCCCCTGTGTCTCTCCCCTCCCCCAACCCCCCGCTCATGCCCCGTGTCTCTCTCCCTTCCCCCCACCCCCTGCTCATGCCCTGTATCTCTCTCCCCTTCCCCCGACCCCCCGCTCATGCCCCGTGTATCTCTCCCCTTCCCCCACACCCCGCTCATGCCCCGTGTGTCTCTCCCCTTAACCCCCACCCCCCGCTCATGCCCCGTGTGTCTATCCCCTTCCCCCCCACCCCCCGTGTCTCTCTCCCCTTCCCCCCACCCCCCGCTCATGCCCGTGTGTCTCTCCCCTTCCCCCCACCCCCTCTCATGCCCCGTGTCTCCCTACTGTTCCCCCCAACCCCGCTCAAGCCCCCATCTCTCTTCTCCAATTCCCCCCACCCAACTCATGCCCCGTGTCTCCCCTGTTCCTCCCACCCACGCTCATGACTGTCTCCCCTGTTACCCCCCACCCCCCGCTCATGCCCCGTGTCTCCCTTGTGTTACCCCCCACCCCCGCTCATGCCCCATGTCTCCCTTGTGTTTCCCTCCCACCCCCCCTGCTCATGCCCCGTGTCTCCTTTGTGTTACCCCCGCTCATGCCCCGTGTCTCCCTTGTATTACCCCCACCCATGCCCTGTGTCTCTCCCCTTCCCCCACACCCCCGATCATGCCCCATGTCTCTCCCCCTTCCCCCCACCCCATGCTCATGCCCCGTGTGTCTCTCCCCTTCCCCCCACCCCCCGCTCATGCCCGTGTCTCTCTCCCCTTCCCCCCACCCCCGCTCATACCCTGTGTCTCCCGCCCCTTCCCCCCACCCCCCGCTCATGCCCCGTGTCTCCTCCCCTTCCTGCCACCCCCCCGCTCAGGCCTGTGTCTCTCTCCCCTTCCCCCATCCCCGCTCATGCCCTGTGTCTCTCTCCCCTTCCCCCCACCCCCCGCTCATGCCCCATGTTTCTCTCCCCTTCCCCCCACCCCCCGCTCATGCCGTGTGTCTCCCTCCTTTCCCCCACCGCCCTCTCATGCCACTTGTGTCTCTCCCCTTCCCCCCACATCCTGCACATGCCCCGTGTGTCTCTCCCCTTCCCCCCACCCCCCGCACATGCCCCGTGTCTTTCTCCCCTTCCCCCCACCCCACGCTCATGCCCCGTGTGTCTCTCCCCTCCCCCAACCCCCCGCTCATGCCCCGTGTCTCTCTCCCCTTCCCCCCACCCCCTGCTCATGCCCTGTATCTCTCTCCCCTTCCCCCGACCCCCCCCCATGCCCCGTGTATCTCTCCCCTTCCCCCACCCCCCGCTCATGCCCCGTGTGTCTCTCCCTTCCCCCCACCCCCCGCTCATGCCCTGTGTGTCTCTCCCCTTCCTCCCACCCCCCACTCATGCCCCGTGTCTCCCTCCTTTCCCCCACCCCCTTCTCATGCCCGTGTGTCTCTCCCCTTCACCCCACCCCTCGCTCATCGCCGTGTCTCTCTCCCCCTTCCCCCACCCCCCGCTCATGCCCCGTGTCTCTCTCCCCTTCACCCCCACCCCCTGCTCATGCCCCGTATGTCTCTCCCCTTCCCCCCACCCCCCGCTCATGCCCCGTGTCTCCCTTGTGTTACACCCCACCCATGCCCTGTCTCTCCTGTTACCCCCCACCCGCCGCTCATGACCCGTGTCTCTCCCCTTCCCCCCCCACCCCCGCTCATGCCTGTGTCTCTCTCTCTCCTTCACCCACCCCGCTCATGCCCTGTGTCTCTCTCCCCTTCCCCCACCCCCGCTCATGCCTCGTGTCTCTCTCCCCTTCCCCCGACCCCCCGCTCATGCCCCGTGTCTCTCTCCCCTTCCCCCACCCCCCGCTCATGCCCAGTGTCTCTCTCCCCTTCCCCCCACTAATGCCCTGTGTCTATCCCTATCCCCGCACCCCCTGCTCATGCCCCGTGTCTCTCTCCCCTTCCCCCCACCCCCCGCTCATGCCCCGTGTCTCTCTCCCCTTCCCCCCCACCCCCCGCTCATGCCCTGTGTGTTTCACACCTTCCCCCCGAACCCCCGCTCATGCCCCGTGTCTCTCTCCCCTTCCCCCCACCCCTCGCTCATGCCCAGTGTCTCTCTCCCTTCCTCCCACTAATGCCCTGTGTCTCTCCCAATCCCCGCACCCCCCGCTCATGCCCGTGTCTCTCTCTCCTTCCCCCACCCCCCGCTCATGCCCCGTGTCTCTCTCCCTTCCCCCCACTAATGCCCTCTGTCTCTCCCCAATCCCCGCACCCCCCGCTCATGCCCCGTGTCTCCCTCCCCTTCCCCCACCCCCCGCTCATGCCCTGTGTGTCTCACCCCTTCCCCCCAACCCCCCGCTCATGCCTCGTGTATCTCTCCCCTTCCCCCACCCAATGCTCATGCCCTGTGTCTTCCTACTGTTCCCCAACCCCCGCTCATGCCCCATGTGTCTCTCCCCTTCCCCCACCCCCGCTCTGCCCTGTGTGTCTCTCCCCTTCCCCCCACCCCCGCTCATGCCCCGTGTCTCCCTATTGTTCCCCCCACCCCCGCTCATGCCCCGTGTGTCTCTCCCCTTTCCCCCACCCCCTGCTCATGCCCCGTGTCTCTCTCCCCTTCGTCCACCCCCGCTCATGCCCCGTGTGTCTCTCCCCTTCCCCCTCACCCCCGCTCATGCCCCGTGTCTCCCTACTGTTCACCCCACCCCCGCTCATGCCCGTATCCCTCTCCACTTCCCCCCCACCCCCCGCTCATGCCCCGTGTGTCTCTCCCCTTCCCCCCCACACCCACCCCCCGCTCATGCCCGTGTCTCTCTCCCTCCCCCCACCCCCCACTCATGACCCGGGTGTCTCCCCTTCTGCCCCACCCCCCGCTCATGCCCCATGTGTCTCTCCCTTCCCCCACCCCCTGCTCATGCCCGTGTCTCTCTCCCCTTCCCCCTCACCCCCCGCTCATGCCCTGTGTCTCCCTCCCCTTCCATCCACCCCCCACTCATGCCCCGTGTCTCTCTCCTCTTCCCCCACCCCCGCTCATGCCCTGTGTCTCTCTCCCCTTCCCCCCGACTCCCCGCTCATGCCCCGTGTCTCTCTCCCTTCCCCCACCCCCCGCTCATGCCCCGTGCGTCTCTCCCTTCCCCAACCCCTGCTCATGCCCTGTGTCTCCCTCCACTTCCTCCCCATCCCCGCTCATGCCCCGTGTGTCTCTCCCTTCCCCCACCCCCCGCTCATGCCCCATGTCTCTCTCCCCTTCCCCCCACCCCCACTCATGCCCCGTGTGTCTCCTCCCTTCCCCCACCCCAGCTAATGCCCGGTGTCTCCCTCCTTTCCCCCCACCCCCCTGCTAATGCCCTGTGTATCTCCCCTTTCCACCACCCCCCGCTCATGCCCAGTGTGTCTCTCCCCTTCCCCCCACCCCCACCCCATCCCCCGCTCATGCCTGTGTCTCTCTCCCCTTCACCCCCACCCCCGCTCATGCCCCGTGTGCTCCCCTTCCGCCCCACCCCTCGCTCATGCTCTGTGTGTCTCCCCGCTTCCCCCCACCCCCACCCCCGCTCATGCCCGTGTCTCTCTTCCCTTCCCCCCACCCCCCCTCATGTCCTCTGTCTCTCTCCCCTTCCCCCCACCCCCTGCTCATGCCCCGTGTCTCTCTCCCCTTCCACCCCCCGCTCATGTCCCATGTCTCTCTCCCCTTCCCCCGACCCCCCGCTCATGCCCCGTGTCTCTCTCCCCTTCCCCCCACCCCCCGCTCATGCCCAGTGTCTCTCTCCCCTTCCCCCCACTAATGCCCTGTGTCTATCCCTATCCCCGCACCCCCTGCTCATGCCCCGTGTCTCTCTCCCCTTCCCCCCACCCATTGGCTGGGGTGAAGCGTGCAGTGCGTCGGATTTTTGCCAAGTAGTTATGGTTAAGTTGCTTTTTCCATAGGAAGAGCCCTTTTTGGGCGGCTTATAACTTCGCTCCCCTGGACGAATCCTCCCCAAACTTTGCAAAAAAAGTATATGGCCCACTCTGAATTTTTTTTGCAAACTTTGGTGAGGTTTGGTCCAGGGGGGGCAAAGTTATAGGGCAGGTGCCAAAACTTCTTTTTTTCCCATAGACATAATGGGAAAAAACTTTGCTCACGCCTACAGCCCAAACCGCTGGACGGATTTACACCAAAGTTGCAGCAGGAGCGGTGGCTTGGTCCCGAAAGCGTGCTTTTTTTTTATTTGGTGTAAATCCATCCAGTATCTTTTTTTAAAAAATGACAAAACTGTGTAAAAAAAATTTGTGATATCTATGTCCGCTCCGTAGACAGGACAGGGATTGGGCAAGAGGCTTGCGTCATGTCCGTGGATATGTGACGCTCTTTCCCATTGGCTGGGGTGAAGCGTGCAGTGTGTGGGATTTTCGCCATCTTTGTTTATCTTTCACATCGAGAGGCTTTGTCAACAGAGACCCTGCATACAACCCGTCCCGGGCTGCTGCAGACTGCCAGGAGACACGTCATCGCCACACGGTGGCCTGCGGAGGGCCGAGGAGCGGGATCTGCCACCTACACACAGTAAGATACCAGCAGCTCATGCCCCATGGCTTACTTTCGTTCCCCCCACCCCCTGCTAATGCCCGTGTCTCTCTCCTGTTCCCCCCACCCCGCTCATGCCCCGTGTCTAACTTTCGTTCCCCCCTCCCCCGCTCATGCCCCGTGTCTCTCTCCTGTTCCCCCCAACCCCCTCTCATGCCCCGTGTCTTCCTCCCGTTCCCCCACCCCCGCTCATGCCCTGTGTCTCCCTCCTGTTCCCCCCACCCCCCGCTCATGGCCCGTTTCTCTTTCCTGTTCCCCCCACCCCCGTTCATGCCCCGTGTCTCTCTACTGTTCCCACGACCCCCCCGCTCATGCCCCGTGTCTCTCTACTGTTCCCCCCACCACCCGCTCATGCCCCGTGTCTCTCTCCTGTTCCCCCACCCCCTGCTCATGCCCCGTTCTCCCTCCCGTTCCCCCACCTCCCGCTTATGCCCTGTGTCCCCCTCCTGTTCCTACTACCCCCCGCTCATGCCCCGTGTCTCTCTCCTGTTACCCCCACCCTCCGCTCATGCCCTCTGTATCCCTCCTGTTCCCCTCACCCCCTGCTCATGTCCAATGTCTCTCTCCTGTTCCCCCAATCCCCGCTCATGCCCCGTGTTTCTCTACTGTTCCCTCACCCCCCGCTCATGCCCCGTGTCTCTCTACTGTTCCCACCACCCCCCGCTCATGCCCCGTGTCTCTCTACTGTTCCCCCTACCCCCCGCTCATGCCCTGTGTCTCTCTACTGTTCTTCCCACCCCCCGCTCATGCCCCGTGTCTCTCTCCCGTTCCCCCCACTCCCCGCTCATGCCCCGTGTTTCTCTACTGTTCCCTCACCCCCCGCTCATGCCCCATGTGCCTCTATTGTTCTCCCCACCCCTCGCTCATGCCCCGTGTCTCTCTACTGTTCCCCCCACCCCCGCTCATGCCCCGTGTCTCTCTACTGTTCCCCCACAGCCCGCTCATGCCCCGTGTCTCCTTCCTGCTCCCCCCACCCCCTGCTCATACCCCGTGTCTCCCTCCTGTTCCCCCACCCCCTGCTCATGCCCGTGTCTCTCTCCCATTCCCCCCACCCCCCGCTCATGCCCCATATCTTCCCCCCATCCCCACCACCCCCCGCCCATGCCCGTGTCTCCCTGCCATTCCCCCCACCCCCGCTCATGCCCCGTGTCTCTCTCCTATTCCCCCACCCCCTGCTCATGCCCCGTTCTCCCTCCTGTTCCCCCCACCCCCCGCTTATGCCCCTTGTCTCCATCCTGTTCCTCCCACCCCCCGCTCATGCCCTATGTCTCTCTCCCGTTCCCCCTACCCCTCGCTCATGCCCTCTGTATCCCTCCTGACCCCCCCACCCCCTGCTCATGCCCAATGTCTCTTCTCTTGTCCCGCCCACCCCCCGTTCATGCCCTGTGTCTACCTTTCGTTCCCCCCACCCCCGCTCATGCCCTGTGTCTACCTCCTGTTCCCCCACGCCCGCTCATGCCCCGTGTCTCCCTCCTGTTCCCCCACCCCCCGCTCATGCCCCATCATGTCTCTCTACTGTTCCCCCCACCCCCCGCTCATGCCCGATGTCTCCCTACTGTTCCCCCCACCCCCCGCTCATGCCCCGTGTGTCTCTCTGCTTCCCCCCACCCCCACTCATGACCTGTGTCTCCCTACTGTTCCCCCACCCCCCGCTCATGCCCCGTGTCTCCCCTGTTCCCCCCACCCCCCGCTCATGACCTGTCTCCCCTGTTACCCCCACTCATGCCCCGGTTTCTCCCTTGTGTTACCCCCCGACCCCCAGCTCATGCCTCGTGTCGTCCTTGTGTTACCCCCCCACTCCTGCTCATGCCCCATGTCTCCCTTGTTAATCCCCCACCTCCCACTCATGCCCCGTGTCTCCCTCGTGTTACCCCCCACGCCCTGCTCATGCCCCATGTCTCCCTCCTGTTCCCCCCACCCCCGCTCATGCCCCGTGTCTCTCTCCCGTTCCCACACCCCCCGATCATGCCCCGTGTCTCTCTCCCGTTCCCCCCACCCCCCGCTCATGCTCCATGTCTCTCCCCTTCCCCCACCCCCGCTCATGCCCCGTGTCTCCCTCCTTTCCCCCCACTCATGCAGGGTGTCTCTCCCCCCCACCCCCACTCATGCCCCGTGTGTCTCCCCTTCCCCCACCCCCACTCATGCCCCGTGTCTCCCTCCTTTCCCCCACTCATGCAGGGTGTCTCTCCCCCCCACCCCCCACTCATGCCCCGTGTGTCTCCCCTTTCCCCTCCCGCCCCACCCCCTGCTCATGCCCCGTGTGTCTCTCCCCTTCCCCCCCACCCCCCGCTTATGCCCGTGTCTCTCTCCCCTTCCCCCTACACCCCGCTCACGCCCCGTGTCTCTCTCCCCTTCCCCCCACCCCCCGCTCATGCCCCGTGACTCTCTCCCCTTCCTCCCCACCCCCGCTCACGCCCCGTGTGTCTCTCCCCTTCCCCCCACCCCCTGCTCATTCCCCGTGTGTCTCCTCCCTTCCCCCCCACCCCCCGCTCATGCCCCGTGTCTCCCTACTGTTCCCCCCACCCCCCTGCTCATGCCCTGTGTCTCTCTCCCCTTCCCCCCACCCCCTGCTCATGCCCCGTGTGTCTCTCCCCCTTCCCCCACCCCGCGCTCATGCCCCGTGTCTTTCTCCCCTTCACCCCACCCCAGCTCATGCCCCGTGTGTTTCTCCCCTTTCCACCACCCCCCGATCATGCCTCGTGTGTCTCTCCCCTTCCCCTCCACCCCCACTCCCCGCTCATGCCCATGTCTGTCTCCCCTCCCCCCCACCCCCCACTCATGCCCTGTGTGTCTCCCCTTCTGCCCCACCCCCCGCTCATGCCTGTGTCTCTCTCCCCTTCCCCCCACTCCTGCTCATGCCCTGTGTCTCTCTACTGTTCCCCCACACCCCGCTCATGCCCCGTGTCTCCTTCCTGCTCCCCCCACCCCCTGCTCATACCCCGTGTCTCCCTCCTGTTCCCCCACCCCCTGCTCATGCCCATGTCTCTCTCCCGTTCCCACACCCCCTGATCATGCCCCGTGTCTCTCTCCCGTTCCCCCCACCCTCCGCTCATGCTCCATGTCTCTCCCCTTCCCCCACCCCCGCTCATGCCCCGTGTCTCCCTCCTTTCCCCCCACTCATGCAGGGTGTCTCTCCCCCTCACCCCCCACTCATGCCCCGTGTGTCTCCCCTTCCCCCACCCCCGCTCATGCCCCGTGTCTCCCTCCTTTCCCCCCACTCATGCAGGGTGTCTCTCCCCCCCACCCCCCACTCATGCCCCGTGTGTCTCCCCTTTCCCCTCCCGCCCCACCCCCTGCTCATGCCCCGTGTGTCTCTCCCCTTCCCCCCACCCCCCGCTTATGCCCGTGTCTCTCTCCCCTTCCCCCTACACCCCGCTCACGCCCCGTGTCTCTCTCCCCTTCCCCCCACCCCCCGCTCATGCCCCGTGACTCTCTCCCCTTCCTCCCCACCCCCGCTCACGCCCCGTGTGTCTCTCCCCTTCCCCCCACCCCCTGCTCATTCCCCGTGTGTCTCCTCCCTTCCCCCCCACCCCCCGCTCATGCCCCGTGTCTCCCTACTGTTCCCCCCACCCCCCTGCTCATGCCCTGTGTCTCTCTCCCCTTCCCCCCACCCCCTGCTCATGCCCCGTGTGTCTCTCCCCCTTCCCCCACCCCGCGCTCATGCCCCGTGTCTCTCTCCCCTTCACCCCACCCCAGCTCATGCCCCGTGTGTTTCTCCCCTTTCCACCACCCACCGATCATGCCTCGTGTGTCTCTCCCCTTCCCCTCCACCCCCACTCCCCGCTCATGCCTGTGTCTGTCTCCCCTCCCCCTCACCCCCCACTCATGCCCTGTGTGTCTCCCCTTCTGCCCCACCCCCCGCTCATGCCCGTGTCTCTCTCCCCTTCCCCCCACTCCTGCTCATGCCCTGTGTCTCTCTCCCCTTCTCTCAACCACCCGCTCATTCCCTGTGTCTCTCTCGCCTTCCCCCACCCCTGCTCATTCCCCATGTCTCTCTCCCCGTCCCCCTGACTCCCCACTCATGCCCTGTGTCTCTCTCCCCTTCCCCCCGCCCCCCGCTCATGCCCCGTGACTCTCTCCCCTTCCCCCCAGCCCCGCTCATGCCCTGTGTGTCTCTCCCCTTCCCCCCCACCCCCCGCTCATGCCCCGTATGTCTCTCCCCTTCCCCCCAACCCCCGCTCATGCCCCGTGTCTCTCTCCCCTTCCCCCCACCCCCGCTCATGCCCCGTGTGTCTCTCCCCTTCCCCCACCACCCGCTCATGCCCCGTGTCTATCTCCCCTTCCCCCCACCCCCGCTCATGCCCCGTGTGTCTCCCCCTTCTCCCCAACCCCCGCTAATGCCCTGTGTCTCCCTCCTTTCCCCCCACCCCCCGCTAATGCCCTGTGTTTCTCCCCTTCCCCCCACCCCCCGCTCCTGCCGGGTGTGTCTCTCCCCTTCCCCCCACCCCCACCCCCCGCTCATGCCCGTGTCTCTCTCCCCTTCCCCCCCACCCCCGCTCATGCCCCGTGTGCTCCCCTTCCGCCCCACCCCTCGCTCATGCCCCGTGTCTCCCTACTGTTCCCCCCACCCCCCTGCTCATGCCCTGTGTCTCTCTCCCCTTCCCCCCACCCCCTGCTCATGCCCCGTGTGTCTCTCCCCCTTCCCCCACCCCGCGCTCATGCCCCGTGTCTCTCTCCCCTTCACCCCACCCCAGCTCATGCCCCGTGTGTTTCTCCCCTTTCCACCACCCCCCGATCATGCCTCGTGTGTCTCTCCCCTTCCCCTCCACCCCCACTCCCCGCTCATGCCCGTGTCTGTCTCCCCTCCCCCACACCCCCCACTCATGCCCTGTGTGTCTCCCCTTCTGCCCCACCCCCCGCTCATGCCCGTGTCTCTCTCCCCTTCCCCCCACTCCTGCTCATGCCCTGTGTCTCTCTCCCCTTCTCTCAACCACCCGCTCATTCCCTGTGTCTCTCTCGCCTTCCCCCACCCCCTGCTCATTCCCCATGTCTCTCTCCCCGTCCCCCTGACTCCCCACTCATGCCCCGTGTGTCTCTCCCCTTCCCCCACACCCCGCTTATGCCCCGTGTCTATCTCCCCTTCCCCCCACCCCCGCTCATGCCCCGTGTGTCTCCCCCTTCCCCCCAACCCCCGCTAATGCCCTGTGTCTCCCTCCTTTCCCCCCACCCCCCGCTAATGCCCTGTGTTTCTCCCCTTCCCCCCACCCCCCGCTCATGCCCAGTGTGTCTCTCCCCTTCCCCCCACCCCCCGCTCATGCCTGTGTCTCTCTCCCCTTCCCCCCCACCCCCGCTCATGCCCCGTGTGCTCCCCTTCCGCCCCACCCCTCGCTACTGCCCCGTGTGTCTCTCCCCTTCCCCCCACCCCACCCCCGCTCATGCCTGTGTCTCTCTCCCCTTCACCCCCACCCCCCGCTCATGCCCTGTGTCTCTCTCTCCTTCCCCCCACCCCCTGCTCATGCCCCGTGTCTCTCTCCCCTTCCCCTTACCCCCTGCTCATGTCCCGTGTCTCACTCCCCTTTCCCCCTACCCCCCGCTCATGCCCCGTGTCTCTTTCCCATTCCCCCCCACCCCCCCTCATGCGCCGTGACTCTCTCCCCTTCCCCCCACCCCCCGCTCATGTCCTGTGTGTCTCTCCCCTTCCCCCCACCCCCCGCTCATGCACCGTGTGTCTCTCCCCTCCCCCCCGCCCCCCGCTCATGCCCCGTGTCTCCCTACTACTGTTCCCCCACCCCCGCTCATGCCCCGTGTCTCTCTCCCCTTCCCCCCACCCCCCGCTCATGTCCCGTGTCTCTCACCCTTCCCCCCCACCCCCCGCTCATGCGCCGTGACTCTCTCCCCTTCCCCCCCACCCCCCGCTCATGCCCTGTGTGTCTCTCCCCTTCCCCCCACCCCCCGCTCATGCACCGTGTGTCTCTCCCCTCCCCCCCACCCCCCGCTCATGCCCCGTGTCTCCCTACTACTGTTCCCCCACCCCCTGCAAATGCCCCGTGTCTCTCTCCCCTTCCCCCCACCCCCCGCTCATGTCCCGTGTCTCTCACCCCTTCCCCCCAACCCCGCTCATGCCACGTGTGTCTCTCCCCTTCCCCCACCCCCAGCTCATGCCCCGTGTCTCCCTCCTTTCCCCCCACCCCCCGCTCATGCCCCGTGTGTCTCTCCCCTTCCCCCCCAACCCCCGCTAATGCCCCGTGTTTCTCCCCTTCCCCCCACCCCCCACTCATGACCCGTGTCTCTCTCCCCTTCCCCCCACCACCCGCTCATGGCCTGTGTGTCTCTCCCCTTCCCCCACCCCCCGCTCATGCCCCGTGTGTCTCACCCCTTCCCCCCCACCCCCGCTCATGCCTCATGTGTCTCTCCTCTTCCCCCCACCCCCGCTCATGACCCGTGTCTCTCTCCCCTTCCCCCCACCCCCTGCTCATGCCCCGTATCACTCTCCACTTCCCCCCACCCCCCGCTCATGCCCCATGTCTCCCCTGTTCCCGCCCACCCCCGTTCATGACCTGTCTCCCCTGTTACCCCCAAACCCCGCTCATGCCCCGTGTCTGCCTTGTGTTACCCCCACTCCCAGCTCATGCCCCGTGTCTACTTGTGTTACCCCCCAACCCCCTGTTCATGCCCCGTGTCTCACTTGTGTTACCCCCCCACCCCCCGCTCATGCACGGTGTCTCCCTTGTGTTACCCCCCCACCCATGCCCTGTCTCCCCTGTTAACCCCCACCCCCCGCTCATGCCCCGTGTCTCTCCCCTTACCCCCACCCCCCTCTCATGCCCCGTGTGTCTCTCCCCTCCCCCCACCCCCACTCATGCCCTGTGTCTCTCTCCCCTTCCCCCAACCCCCGCTCATGCCCCGTGTGTCTCTCCCCTTCCCCCCACCCCCGCTCATGCCCCGTGTGTCTCTCCCCTTCCCCCCACCCCCCGCTCATGCCCCGTGTCTCCCTCCTTTCCCCCCACCCCCGCTCATGCCCCGTGTGTCTCTCCCCTTCCCCCCACCCCACGCTCATGCCCCGTGTGTCTCCCCTGTTCCCCCCACCCCCCGCTCATGTCCCGTGTGTCTCCCCTGTTCCCGCCACCCCCCGCTCATGACCTGTCTCCCCTGTTACCCCCCACCCCCCGCTCATGCCCCGTGTCTACCTGGTGTTACCCCGACGCCCAGCTCATGCCCCGTGTCTCCCTTGTGTTACCCCCCACCCCCCGCTCATGCTCTGTGTCTACCTTGTGTTACCCCCCACCCCCCGCTCATTCCCCGTGTCTCCCTCGTGTTACCCTCCGCTCATGCCTCTTGTCCCCCTTGTGTTACCCCCCACCCCCCGCTCATGCCCCGTGTCTCCCTTGTTTTACCCCCCACCCCCCGCTCATGCCCTGTGTCTCCCTTGTGTTACCCCCACCCCCCGCTCATGCCCTCATGCCCTGTGTCTCCCTTGTGTTACCCCCCACCCCCCGCTCATGCCCCATGTCTCCCCTGTTCCCCCACCCCCATTCATGCCCCGTGTCTCCCTCCTTTCCCCCACCCCCCGCTCATGCTCCATGTCTCCCTTGTGTTTCCCCCCACCCCCTGCTCATGCCCCGTGTCTCCCCTGTTCCCCCCACCCCCGTTCATGCCCAGTGTCTCTCTCCTGTTCCCCCCACCCCCGCTCATGCCCCGTGTTTCTTTCCTTTTCCCCCACCCCCTGCTCATGTCCCGTTTGTGCCCTGTTCCCTCTCAACCCCCGGTCATGCCCATGTGTCTCCCCTGTTCCCCCTCCACCCCCCTCACATGCCCTGTTGTGTCCTCTTTATACACCCCGCCTTCCCTTTCCATGGTGGCCATCTTGGTAAAAGATGTTCCTTCCGACACCGGGACGCCGCAGGCGTCCCGGTGTAGGATGGAAAATCTTTTTTTTTTACCACCCGGGGTTCCCACTTTGAGGACCTAAGATGCTAGTGGTCTTCATCTATTGAAAAGGATGTTATGGTGACATTGCACTAATAAAAACCTATAAAATTCAGTTAAAAAAAATGTGTTACAGGGACGTTATGGTTAAGTTGCACTAATAAAAACCTATGAAATTCAATGAAAAAACTTTGTTAAAGGGACGTTGTTGTTAAGTTGCGCTACTAAAAACCTATGAAATTCAGTGAAAAAACTTTGTTACAGGGACGTTATGGTTAAGTTGCGCTACTAAAAACCTATGAAATTCAGTGAAAAAACTTTGTCAAAGGGACGTTATGGTTCCAAGTAAAACCGAAAAACCCTTGAAATTCGCCAGTTATGGTAAGCTAAGCAACCATAACTTGCGCCACCACCGTGCACTGCTACGACTGACACCCAGGACATCAAAGGTAACATCACAAATGTCATTGATGACATCACTGATGACGTCACATGTCTGGCTCATTTTTTTTTTTGCTGACATACCTAGGCCACATGGTTTTCTTCAGTAACAGTCAGAAACTAAACATTTTATTTTATTTGTAGACGTATCCTTCAAGTAGGTTCTTACAGTAATTCCCTTAGAATCCAGACACATCATATGAAACATATACATATGGGAAGACACAAGCTTGAAAGACAGCAATCCATTTTGTGCATAAAGATAATCAATAGACTAAGGAGCACTTTCTGATAGTTCTGTTTCCCTTTTTTATGGCTGTACTACTTTCCTTAGGGTCCAATCACATCAACTGATACATATACATAGGGTAAATAGCAGCTTTGAAACAGAGCAATCATTTATTTGCATGAAAATAATCAGTTCAGTTATGAATTGTTTCTGCTGCTACTTGTGCTTTTTTGCTAACTTCACTTTCCCTGTATAAACCCATATTGGTATGTGTTCTTGTGTCTTTGTGTTTTGTCTATAGTAATGCAATTATGTAATACATGTGTTTTATTAGCTACTTATTACATATTTCACAGTACATAAAAATCTATAAAGAAAACAATTATCATTTCATTATTCAACATATTAACATTACGAATATTATACCTTCATCTTGTACGCTGCACACAATGTTATGTCTCTGTATGAGTAGCTTAGTATACTAGATAGAACCCCATAATAGAATGCTATTTATATCAATGCATCGTTCAATGCACTAATTAGGGTATGATATTTATTGCAATGAACCTTGACACTTGTTTTGCAACATTATAATAAGAATCCCTTGTACATATATTTCATGAAAAGTGCATACACAAGTTATGTCATCAGTGATGTCATCAATGACATTTGTGATGTAATCTTTGATGTCCTGGGTGTTAGTCTTAGCAGTGCACGGTGGTAGCGCGAGTTATGGTTGCTTAGCTTATCATAACTGGCGAATTTCAAGGGTTTTTCGGTTTTACTTGGAACCATAACGTCCCTTTGACAAAGTTTTTTCACTGAATTTCATAGGTTTTTAGTAGCGCAACTTAACCATATTTTTCAGTGAATATATATATATATATATATATATATATATATATATATATATATATATATATATATATATATATATATATATATAGTAATGGCCAAGTAGTTATGGTTAAGTTGCTTTTTCCATAGGAAGAGCCCTTTTTGGGCGGCTTATAACTTCGCTCCCCTGGACAAATCCTCCCCAAACTTTGCAAAAAAAGTATATGGCCCACTCTGATTTTTTTTTGCAAAGTTTGGTGAGGTTTGTTCCAGGGGGGCAAAGTTATAGGGGGGTCCCAAAACTTATTTTTTTCTCATAGACATAATGGGAAAAAACTTTGCTCACGCCTACAGCCCAAACCGCTGGATGGATTTACACCAAAGTTGCAGCAGGAGCGGCGGCTTGGTCCCAAAAGCGTGCTTTTTTTTATTTGGTGTAAATCCGTCCAGTAGTTTTTTTTAAAAATGACAAAAATGTAAGTGAAAAAAATTAGTGATATCTATGTCCGCTCCGCGGACACACTTCCTTGTTCGCTCCGCGGGCAAGACAGGGATTGGGCAAGCGGCTTGCGTCATGTCCGCGGACATGTGACGCTCTTTCCCATTGGCTGGGGTGAAGTGTGCAGTGCGTCGTATTTTCAAAGACGCCTGCCATCTTTGTTTATCTTTCGCATCGAGAGGCGTTGTTAACAGAGACCCTGCATACAACCCGTCCCGGGCTGCTGCAGACTGCCAGGAGACACGCCATCGCCACATGGTGGCCTGCGGAGGGCCGAGGAGCGGGATCTGCCGCCTGCACAGTAAGATACCAGCAGCTCATGCCCTGTGGCTTCCTTTCGTTCTCCCCACCCCTCCGCTCATGCCCGTGTCTCTCTCCTGTTCCCCCCACCCCCGCTCATGCCCCGTATCTAACTTTCGTTCCTCCCTCCCCCCGCTCATGCCCTGTGTCTCCCTCCTGTTCCCCCCTCCCCCCGCTCATGCCCAGTGTCTCTCTCCCATACCCCCACCCCCCGTTCATGCCCCGTGTCTCTCCACTGTTCCCACCACCCCCCGCTCATGCCCCGTGTCTCTCTACTGTTCCTCCCACCCCCCGCTCATGCCCCGTGTCTCTCTACTGTTCCTCCCACCCCCCGCTCATGGCCCGTGTCTCTCTACCATTCCCCCCACCCACCGCTCATGCCCCGTGTCTCTCTACTGTTCCCCATCCCCCGCTCATGCCCCGTGTGCCTCTACTGTTCTCTCCACCCCTCGCTCATGCTCCCTGTCTCTTTACTGTTCCCCCCACCCCTGCTCATGCCCCGTGTCTCTCTACTGTTCCCCCACACCCCGCTCATGCTCCGTGTCTCCTTCCTGCTCCCCCACCCCCGCTCATGCCCCGTGTCTCGTGTCTCCCTCCTGTTCCCCCCACCCCCCGCACATGCCCTGTGTCTCTCTCCCGTTCCCCCCACCCCCGCTCATGCCCCGTGTCTTCCACCTATCCCGCCGCTCATGCCCCGTGTCTCCCTCCTATTCCCCCCACCCCCCGCTCATGCCCCGTGTCTCTCTCCTGTTCCCCCCACCCCCTGCTCATGCCCCGTTCTCCCTCCCGTTCCCCCCAACCCCCGCATAAGCCGCGTGTCTCCCTCCTGTTCCCCCCACCCCCCGCTCATGGCTCGTGTCTCTCTCCCGTTCCCCCCACCCCCGCTGATGCCCTTTGTCTCCCTCCTGTTCCACCCACCCACTGCTCATGCCGCGTGTCTCTCTCCTGCTCCGCCCACCCCCCGCTCATGCCCCGTGTCTACCTTTCGTTCCCCCAACCCCCGCTCATGCCCTGTGTCTTCCTTTCGTTCCCCCCACCCCCGCTCATGCCCTATGTCTGCCTCCCATTCCCCCCACCCCCAGCTCATGCCCTGTGTCTACCTCCTGTTCTCCCCACCCCTGCTCATGCCCCTTGTCTCCCTCCATTTCCCCCATCCCCCGCTCATGCCCCCTGTCTCGCTCCTGTTCCCCCCACCCCCACTCAAGCCCCGTGTCTCTTTACTGTTCTCCCCACCCCCCGGTCATGCCCCGTGTCTCTCCAATGTTCCCCCGCTCATGCCCCGTGTCTCTCTACTGTTCCCCCCACCCCCGCTCATGCCCCGTGTCTCCCTCCTGTTCCACCCACCCCCCGCTCATGCCCTGTGTCTCTCTCCCGTTCCCCCCACTTCCGATCATGCCCCGTGTCTCTCTCCCGTTCCCCCCACCCCCGCTCATGCCCCGTGTCTACCTCCTGCTCCCCCACCTCCCGCTCATGCCCCGTGTCTTCCTTCTGTTCCCCCCACTCCCCGCTCATGCCCCGTGTCTCTCTACTTTTCCCCCCACGCCCCTCTCATGCCCCGTGACACGCCATTGCCACATGGTGACGTGCGGAGGGCCGAGGAACGGGATCTGCCGCCTGCACAGTAAGATATCAGAAGCTCATGCCCCGTGTCTTCCTTTCGTTCCCCCCACTCCCTGCTCATGCTGTGTCTCTCTCCTGTTCTCCCCACCCCCCACTCATGCCCCGTGTCTACCTTTTTCGTTCCCCCAGTCCCCGCTCATGCCCCGTGTCTCTCACCTGTTCCCCCCACCCCCCGCTCATGCCCCGTGTCTTCCTCCTGTTCCCTCCACCCCCCGCTCATGCCCCATGTCTCTCTCCCGTTCCCCCAACCCCCTGCTCATGCCCCGTGTCTCTCTCCTGTTCCCCCACCCCCCGCTCATGCCCCGTGTCTTCCTCCCATTCTCCCCACCCCCGCTTATGCCCCGTGTCTCCCTCCTGTTCCCCCCACCCCTGCTCATGCACCGTGTCCCTCTCCCATTCCCCCCACCCCCTGCTCATGCCCCGTGTCTCTCTCCTGTTCCCCCCACCCCCGACTCATGCCCCGAGTCTCCCTCCCGTTCTCCCCACCCCCGCTTATGCCCCGTGTCTCTCTTCCGTTCCCCCATCACCCGCTCATACCCCGTGTCTCCCTACTGTTCCCCCCACTCCCCGCTCATGCCCCGTATCTCTCTCCTGTTCCCCCCCACCCCCCGCTCATGTCCCATGTCTACCTTTCGTTCTCCCCACCCCCGCTCATGCCCCATGTCTTCCTTTCATTTCCCCCACCCCTGCTCATGCCCTGTGTCTCCCTCCCATTCCCCCCACCCCTCGCTCATGCCCCGTGTCTATCTCCTGTTGCCCCCACCCCCGCTCATGTCCCATGTCTCCCTCCTGTCCCCCCCACCCCCTGCTCATGCCCCCCGTCTCTCTACTGTTCCCCCATCCCCTGCACATGCCCCCTGTCTCTCTACTGTTCCCCCCACCCCCTGCTCATGCCCCGTGTCTCTCTAATGTTCCCCCCACCCCCGCTTATGCCCCGTGTCTCACTACTGTTCCCCCCACCCCCCGCTCATGCCCTGTGCCTACCTCCTGTTCCCCCCACCCCCCGCTCATGCCCCATATCTTCCTTTCGTTCCCCTCACCCCTCTCCTCATGCTGTGTCTCTCTCCTGTTCCCCCCACCCCCCGCTCATGCCCCGTGTCTACTTTTCGTTCCCCCCACCCCTCGCTCATGCCCCGTATCTCTCACCTGTTCCCCCACCCCCCGCTCATGCCCTGTGTCTCCCTCCACCCCCACTCATGCCCCGTGTCTCTCTCCCATTCCCCCCACCCCCTGCTCATGCCCCGTGTCTCTCTCCTGTTCCCCCCACCCCCGCTCATGCCCCGTGTCTCCCTCCTGTTCCCCCCACCCCCCGCTTATGACCGTGTCTCCCTCCTGTTCCCCCCACCCCCGCTCATGCCCCGTGTCAACCTCCTGTTCCCCCACCCCCATCTCATGCCCCGTGTCTCTCTCCTGTTCCCCCACCCCCCGCTTATGCCCCATGCCTCTCTACTGTTCCCCCCACCCCCTGCTCATGCCCCGTGTCTCGCTCCTGTTCCCCCCACCCCCGCTCATGCCCTGGTCTCCCTCCCGTTCCCCCCACCCCCTGCTCATGCCCCGTGTCTTCCACCCGTTCCCCCAGCCCCCCGCTCATGCCCTGTGTCTCTCTCCCGTTCCCCCCACCCCCTGCTCATGCCCCGTGTCTCTCTCCTGTTCCCTCCACCCCCGCTCATACCCCTTGTCTCCCTCCCGTTCCCCCCACCCCCTGCTTATGCCCCGTGACTCCCTCCTGTTCCCCCCACCCCCGCTCATGCCCCGTGTCTCTCTTCCATTCCCACCACCCCCGTTCATACCCCGTGTCTCCCTCCCGTTCCCCCCACTCCCCGCTCATGCCCCGTGTCTCTCCCCTGTTCCCCCCGCTCATGCCCCGTGTCTACCTTTCATTCCCCCCACCCCCCAGCTCATGCCCCGTGTCTTCCTTTCGTTCTCCCCACCCCCGCTCATGCCCTGTGTCTCCCTCCCATTCCCCTCACCCCCCGTTCATGCCCTGTGCCTACCTCCTGTTCCCCCCACCCCTCGCTCATGCCCCGTGTCTCCCTCCTGTTCCCCCCACCACCGCTCATGCCTCATGTCTCTCTCCTGTTCCCTCCACCCCCCGCTCATGCCCCGTGTCTCTCTCCTGTTCCCCCCACTCCTGGCTCATGCCCCGTGTCTCTCTCCTGTTCCCCCCACCCCCGCTCATGCCCTGTGGCTTCCTCCTGTTCCCCCCACCCCCCGCTCATGCCCATGGCTTCCTCCCATTCCCCCCAACCCCGCTCATGCCCTGTTTCCCTCCTGTTCCCCCAACCCGTTCATGCCCCGTGTCACTCTCCTGTTCCCCCACCCCCTGCCCCGTGTCCCTCTCCTGTTCTCCACCACCCCTGCTCATTCCCCGTGGCTTCCTCCTGTTCCCCCAACCCCTACTCATGCCCCGTGGCTTCCTCCCGTTCCTCCCACCCCCCGCTCATGCTCCATCTCCCTCCTGTTCCCCCCACCCCCCGCTCATGCCCTGTGTCTCTCTCCTGTTCCCCCTACCCCGCGCATGCCCGTGTCTCCCTCCTGTTCCCCCAACCCCCGCTCATGCCCTGTGTCTCCCTCCTGTTCCTCCCACCCCCCGCTCATGCCCCGTGTCTCTTTCCTGTCACCCCACCCCCCGCTCATGCCCCGTGTCTTCCTCCGGTTCCTCCCACCCCCGCTCATGCCCCGTGTCCACCTCCCATTCCCCCCACCCCCCGCTCATGCTCCGTGTCTCCCTCCCGTTCCCCCCATCCCCCACTCATGCCAGTGTCTCGCTCCTGTTCCCCCCACCCCCGCTCATGCCCTCTGTCTCCCTCCTGTTCCCCCCACCCCCCTATTCCCATGTCTCTCTACTGTTCCCCCCACCCCTGCTCATGCCCCGTGTATCTCTCCTGTTCCCCCCCACCCTCCGCTCATGCCCCGTGTCTCCCTCCTGTTTCCCCACCCCCCGCTCATGCCCCGTGTTTCTCTCCTGTTCCCCCCACCCCCCGCTCATGCCCCGTGTCTTCCTCCCGTTCCCCCACCCCCTGCTCATGCCCAGTGTCTACCTCCTGTTTCCCCACCCCCCACTCATGTCCTGTGTCTCCCTCCCGTTCCCCCATCCCCTGCTCATGCCCCGTGTCTCTCTCCTGTTCCCCCCACCCATACTCATGCCCTGTGTCTCCCTCCTGTTCCCCCCACCCCCGCTCATGTCCCGTGTCTTCCTCTTGTCCCCCCTCCTATGATGCCCCTTGTTGACCTCTTGTTCCCCCCATCCCCCGCTGATGCCCTGTTGTGTTCTTTTTATACACCCCGCCTTCCCTTTCCATGATGGCCATCTTGGTAAAAGATTTTCCTTCCTACACCGGGACGCCGCAGACGTACCGGTTTGGGAAGAAAAATCTTTTTTTTACCACCCCGGGTTCCCACTTTGAGGACCTAGGATGCTAGTGTTCTTCATCTATTGAAAAGGGTGTTATGGTTACGTTGCACTAATAAAAACCTATGAAATTCAGTATAAAAAATTGTGTTAAAGGGACGTTATGGTTAAGTTGCACTAATAAAAACCTTTGAAATTCAATGGAAAAAACTTTGTTAAAGGGACGTTATGGTAAAGTTGCTCTAATAAAAACCTATGAAATTCAGTAAAAAAAACGTTGTTAAAAGGACGCTATGGTTACAAGTAAAATCGAAAAACCCCTGAAATTCGCCATTTTTGGTAAGCTAAGCCACCATAACTCGCGCCACCACCGTGCACTGCTAAGACTAACACCCAGGACATCAAAGATGACATCACAAATATCCTTGATGACATCACTGTTGAAATCACATATCTAGCCCTTTATTTTTTGTTCACTGCCATATCTAGGCCAGGTGGGTTTATTTACTGACAGTCAGAAACTTAACTTTCTAAAAGGTATTACCTTTACAGATATTGCTATTCTCACATGTTCTTACACTACTTTCCTTAGAATGTAATCGCATCTTATGATGTACATATAAAGGGGTAGAAGCAGGCCTGAAACACAGAAATCATTTTTGTGCGTGAATACAATCAAGTAGATTATACACAATTGCTAATGGTACTGCCTCTTGTTTGCTTACTTTACTCTCTATATATAAGCCCCATTTTTGCATGCATTGTAGTCTATTTATGTTTTGTGTGTATTAGTAGAAATATGTAGTAAGTGATGCATTATTAGTACATGTTTCACAGTATGGAACAGTCTGATACAGAAGCATTTTCCGTTTTATTATATAACTCTGGAAAATTACAAATATAGCACCTCTGTTCTGTATTCTGCAGCCAATACCTACATTTCTGTATGAGGAGGTTCCTGTACTAGAAAGAACACTGCAATGGAATGCTCTTTAGAATGCTACATTACGTGATGAAGTATGTAATTTATTACACATCTCCCGATAATCCCTGATACTTTTTGGCCAACATTACATTCACAACCCCTTGTATGAAAAGTAAATGCACATGTGATGTCATCAATGATATTTGTGATGTCATCTTTGATGTCCTGGGTGTTAGTCTTAGCAGTGCACGGTGGTGGCGCGAGTTATGGTTGCTTAGTTTACCATAACTGGCGAATTTCAGGGGTTTTTCGATTTTACTTGTATATATATATATATATATACATACATATATATATCATAACATACATGAACCTATAGTGCTACTGGCAAAGAGTCAGACATACATTAGGGATTCATCAACTTACATTCTGCTGAGTTTGCTTCCATGAGTGTGGAAACAGAAAAATAATATGAGGCGGAAAGCCCAAAAAGAAACACACCAACACAGGTTACAAAGAACATACAAGTGCTTTATTTAAAAGCTAGAACAGTTACCAAAGTCAATTGACAAACGGATAGCTATTCGGTTCTCAGAGTAACGTAACGAACTTCAACGAAGGTTCGATGCATTAGTGAGAGAGACCGTACATTGGAATACTTGGGCTTTTTATATTCTTTATCCAGCCCTTGGCCAACCCCTTCGCGGGTTAACCATTCTAGGGATCGGGCTTATGGGTTCCTTGCCAGGTCAATCCTATAATATATGCATTTTGATTAGTTTTGCTGATATAGTTGTACATTTACACATAGGTCAGCAATAGGACAAGGTCTCAGTTCGCGACCCCGACAAGTGGCCTGCAGGCATATTAATTATTCGTGCGTACGGAGGTCACAACAGCCAGAATCTTACTCGGAATGTCATTCGGCCTCCATTTTCATGTTCAGGGTGACTTCCACATAACAAGAGAACCTAAAATGGCGGCTTAATCCAAGATGGCGACTTACATTACTTTCTCTAAGGTCAAAACCTTGCCGCGGAGTTTGTTCGCATATGATGTTTTAGACAACTTGGCGTAGGCCAATACACATACAATTGCTGCGATAGGAGGCATAATATTGTTTCAATTCCGACAAACCCTCCTTTTGGCCTATGCCAAGTGCTAATATCACTTCTAATACTTTCGTAAATAACTCCATGCATTGTCGTCTATACATCCTGAATCATTATCTGTAATGTCTATAGCCATTAGGTCGTTCATCAGAACCTCTTGTAATACAAACTCTTTAGATGCTGTATCTTGGGCGTACATTTTGTGCCCTACTGTGCTCACCGCTTGAGCACAACACCCCCCTAGCATTGCACATATACTAGGTAGACATTGGAAACAGCAACAAAGGAATAGCAGGATTCCCAAAATAACCAAGATAACAGAAAGCACCTTCCAACCACAGGATCGTAGAGAATCCCAGAACCAGGCGCTAATATTCCAATTTCCCACAGGAACATGCACCTCGGAACTAAGGATGTGCAAGTTCTGTATTGCTTTAAAAATTGTCGGTGAGGAGTCTGGTACGAAAACACAGCAAGCGGACCCCACTAATTTGCATACTCCACCACGTTCTGCCAGAATGACATCTAATGCCATCCGATTTTGGAGTGCTACCAATCTTATTGCCTTTTGTTCTAGTGTCATATTGTAGAGTATATCCGTGGTCCGGTTGATGGTTCTCTCCAGTACTCTTGCTAGTCCCCTAATATTTTCAGAGTTTGCTATCTGTCCCCAAAATGGCACAACTGATTTCGCTATATCTCCCAATACTTGCCCAGGGGTACCCGCATCCTCGTCCCGCCATGGGCGAGCCTTAGAAACTTCCAATGTACTATCTACAAATACCCCAAGTAACAGGATTCCTAAATAACAGGTTCCCTGCCAATCCTTGGGCAACCAGGGAAATGCTGAACTACCACAAACAAAATAAACAGGCCCCCCCTACATACAGAGGCCTGTTCTCCCCAATCAAATTTACAATGTTCACACAACCTTCAAAATCTCCCATTGGCCGAGTGCCATTTCTTTGTACACAAAAGGGGACTGAATCGGGGCTATGATTAATAGAGTAGGAAGGGGGCACAGCGTCCTTATTGCCTATCGGAGCCATTTTAAAGGAAATTAGAGTTTGGAAAGGAAGAGATAGTTTATCAGATGGCCTAATAGAAGCAACATTAGGTCTACTTCTATTTGCAAAAAGCGAGCATCCCAGGGGAGTCAATTCACGTTTCTCAAAATCATTTAAATTAGTTCCATCAAGGTTCCCTGAGACGCTATCATTCCAACGGCCAAAGTATAGTGCTCTAAGAGAAGCATAGCAAGCAGTTGTTAAAGGTAAAGGGTGAATATACCATCCTAGCCCCTTGTTCCCATGTTGCGGTAAATGGGTGCAAATCCACCAATTACTCTTATTAAAAATGGCATGCGTTGCATTCATTACTATCATTAAAGTGTTATTATGATACTTTCGTCTATGCTGGGAGTCTCTAGGTGACAAGGTATGGAGGTGTACAGAGGGAGTCAAAGCAGTAGGTACAATCTCAATTGGCAGTAGAGGTTTTAGAGGGTACATTTCTTCCAAGTACCAAAGTCCCACAGCAGTAATTACACAAATACCAATTATTATTAACACAACACAGCAATATGTTTTCGGGGCCCAGGCACATTGTTCGTTGTCCGAGTTGGTCACCCCCTTATTTACAAGTCTAGTGCGGGGAGCAGCGGTGGAGGTGGCAGGCATCGTAGTTTCTCAATCGACGACCCCAATGTTCGTTGCTGGCGACACTACGGTCGCGTGACTTCTTAGTCCTTCCCAACCCTAGCCAGCAGAATCCCTTTTTTTTTTCCTTTTGTTCGAAAGGAACTTTCTTTTACAAGAGAAAACTTTCAATCACTTCTTCTTTCCAAATGCACGGAAAAGACACGTGCCGTAGTTCTATTTTCTTCGTCGAAGGTTGTACCTGGTGGTACCCAGAACTCTTTGATCCGGAAACAAGGCGACGTCACTTCCTGAGGGAAGCGATGTATCGGAGGCGACGGAAGCCGCAGAACTTGAAACAATGTTTTCCGGAAGTGACTTTTCCAAAGAGTGCGGAGACAAAATGGACTGTTCCCCAAGCTCCACAGGCTCAGAGAAATTCTCCGACACACTCACAGTGCTGTTTGCTACTCCAGGATCAGAGATTGTAGCATCAGCGAGGGGTTCTGCTTCTTCTGCAACGTGTGGCGTCGGGTGAGGAAGTTTCTAGACATGCGTCGCGTGGATCCAATGTTTTTTTCCAGCCACCCGCACTGCTGTCTGAGTGACCAACAGCACCTGGTAGGGTCCCCTCCAGCGAGGAGCGAGACAGGAAGACCTTTCGTAGGCCTTCACTAGGACCCAACTTCCAGGCTGAATATCGTGTCCTGGGCCCGTAAACCGTACAGGTAAAGCTGATTGGACCTGATGATAAATGAAATGCAGATTTTTAGTCAACTGGTTGCAGTAGTCTACAAGCAATACATTGTCAACCTCCCTCAATGTTTTAGGCCTCGGAAGACCCCAAATATTAGCAGGTCTCCCCATCACTACCTCAAAGGGGGAGAGCCCAGTCTTAGTTTGAGGTGTGGTTCGCATGGCTAACAATACAATAGGTAAGGCATCTGGCCATTTCAGTTTGGTGTCGGCACATGTTTTTGCAAGTTTATTCTTCAGAATGCCGTTATATCTCTCTACCAACCCAGCACTTTGAAGATGTCTAGCCGTGTGAAATCGTTTTTCAATGTGTAACGCTGTGCATATCTGCAAAATTACTGCTGCAACAAAATGGGGACCATTGTCCGACCAAATTACCCTCGGAAGCCCAAATCGTGGAAAGAATCCTTTTACCATAGTCTTTGCAGTGGTCATGGCAGTAGCATCTTTAACGGGGAAAGCCTCGACCCATTTACTAAAAGCACAAATAATCATAAGAACATATTTTAGATTGTTACACCGTTCCATCTCAATAAAATCAAAGTGGATGACCTCGAAGGGAACAGAAGGGGGCCCAAAGCTTCCCCTTGGAGTTACTGTCCCCTTCCCCACATTGTGCTGTAAGCAAATCATACAATTCTGAACATGGCGCTGTGCAATCTTCGAAATTTTATCATTCACCCATACTTGTTCTAACATTTTCGGGATCTGCTGAGCACACACATGCGTAGGACCGTGTGCCATTGTAACCATTGCCAGCACATATGAATCAGGGAGCAACCATTTTCCTTCAGATGTATCCACCCAACACCCATCATCATCCAATTTCCCCATTCCTTCGGCCCACCTTTTAGACTCTTCTATTGTGGCATCAGTTTGAATATCTAGCACAGACCCAACACCCTCATCCATTACATAAACATCTTTTGTTTTCCTTAGAGCATACATGCCTGCGCTAAGGTCTGTGGCCGTTTGCCTGGCTATCTGGTCAGCAAAAGCGTTCCCTTTTCCCACATCATCTATGACCTTACGATGTGCTGCACATTTCATGATCGCTAACTGCCTAGGGAGTGAGAGTGCCGAGAGCAATTGCACTATCAGGGGACCGTGCTGAATCTTGGTCCCATGTGAGGTTAGGAACCCTCTTTCCGACCAGAACCTCCCGAAGTTGTGAGCCACCCCAAAGGCGTACTGGCTATCAGTATATACGTTTACTATACGCCCTTCAGAGAATTCACAAGCTTGGGTCAACGCTATAATCTCTGCGGCCTGCGTGGAGTTATGCGGAATTCTCTTAGTCTCAACAACCGTACTCAACATAGTAACTGCGTAAGCAGCTGTAGATGTACCATCTGGAAGTTTGAAGCAGGAGCCATCACAAAACAGCTCCCCTTCTGCATTGTCCAAAGGAGTATCTATAAGGTCTATCCTGCCCTTCGTTTCCTGTTCAGTGGTATACAGGCAGTCATGTAATTCTTCGTCACTGCAAACAGTATTTTGCGGGAAAGGTAGAAGTTCAGCCGGATTAAGAACACAACGCCTCTTAATTTGAATGTGAGGGGCAAACAGAATTAATTCATACCTTGTCAGCCGTGCAGAGGTGAGGTGTTGCGTTTGAGTCTTATTCAATAGGACATCTATAGAGTGTGGTACCATCAAAATTAAATCATGGCCTAGAACCATTCCCTCACTCTGTTTTACGGACGCGGCAGCAGCAGCGACAGCTCGCACACATCTCGGCAAATCGCATGCGACAGGATCAAGGGCGGAGGAGTAGTAGCCGCACGGCCTATTCTTCCCTCCATGTTCCTGCGTTACCACAGCCAAAGCACATCCATCACATTCATGCACAAACAACACAAAGGCCTTGTCATAATTTGGAGTACCCAGAACCGGTGCAGAGCATAACGCCGTTTTGAGAAGCTCAAATGATCGTTGATGTTCCGATTTCCATGGCAGAGGCAGAGAGATGCCCTTCTTCGTCAAAGCCAACATCGGTTTTATCACTAGTGAAAAGTTCGGGATCCACAACCTACAGTAAGAAGCCATACCTATTAAGGCTCTGACTTCCTTCTGCGTATTTGGAACAGACATGCCAGAAATGTGTTTTATTCTTTCAGGTGTCAATCTTCTCCCCTCCTTTGACAGGAGGTAACCTAAATAGGCGACCTCCTGGCAACAATATTGAAATTTCTTGAGCAAAGCTTTATGACCGTTTTTGGCCAGATGAATAAGTAACAATACAGTGCCTTCTTTACAAGCACTTTCAGAATCTGCAGCCAAAAGCAAATCATCGACATACTGAAGTAGTGTAAAAGTAGGTGGCAATTCGAGGGTGTCAAGCTGCTCTTTCAAAGCTCTACTATAAATGCTTGGACTTTCGGTATACCCTTGAGGTGCCCGAGTAAATGTGAATGAACGTCCCCCCAAGGTGAACGCTAACAAATATCTACTCTCCTTGTGTATAGGAATACTAAAGAAAGCATTATATAGGTCCACAACACTAAAATACGTAGCTGTAGCAGGGATCATTGTTAGTATCGTTGTTACATCAGGCACAATTGGAAATTGCGTGGCGTCAACTTTGTTAATAGCACGAAGATCAATTATAAAACGGTATGGGATTGCATTGTCGCCTTTCTTGTATACAGGTAAAATCGGGCTGTTACATAAACTACCTGCAATCTCCTCAATCACCCCTCGGTGCACAAAATCGGAGACAATGCACTTCAAAGCACGCTCGCCCTCAACTGATATTTTATACGGCGGAATGCGTGGTAATTTAACTCCATGTTTCAAAACTATTTTAACAGGCTCAATCTGTAGTACCCCGACATCATTGTCGTCAACTGCCCATAAACATTCCGGGACAACACTAAACTCAGGAGGCAATGGTCGAGTCAGAAACTGGGAACTGGGAAGTTGCTGTGGTGAAACCGTCAGTCGTACTCCATCAGAGGAACAATGAATTACTGCATTCAGTTTCTTTAACAAATTTAACCCCAGCAAAATCTCTCCACAGTTCGAAGTCAGAAGGAAAGGGCAATGGTCCGTAAAGGGACCCAAAGAAACAGACACCGGCGAAGAAACCGGACAGACAATTGATATACCAGAAAACCCTACAGAAACATTTGTTTGCCCTGACAGTGGAATGTTTGGAACCCGGGAATGATCAATGGAGCACTTCTGTGCTCCAGTGTCTATCAAAAACTGATGTTTCCTATTCCCCACTAACAATTCCATTTAGGGACCTTTCTGATTAATGGGAATAGGTGAATGTTCCAAACCCTGCTTCGGGCAGTCCTAACGGAATAAAATGTTATCAGAAGGAAGCTCTTCAGAAAGGTAGGCAGCAGAAGGGTGATCAAATATGTTTCTTGCGTCCACACTCGAAGTCTGGTTTTCCCGTGAAAAAGGTTGCTGAGGATCTTGTGAAAACTGACCTCTATCAGGGCCCCCTGCTCCAGGGCGACCTCTAGGTCGTCTACCCATACTCCCAAACGCATTATTTGACCTTTGTCGAAGGACGGGGCACTGTGCTCGCCAATGACCTTCCTGGCGGCAATAGGCACATTGATTAATATTCACAGAACCCAAAGGAGCGTTTCCTTTTGGGACATACTGACCTCTGGTCTGTGACGTACCTCCTCTGGGATTTCTAACAATTTGTTGTAACAATACTTTAGTCTTCAAATCTCCTTTCCTCTTCTCTATTTTCTCTTTTTCATTATTCACACGGTTCTCATAATAGTGAGCCATGTGCAAAACTTCAGATTGGGACTTCGCCTGCCAAGCGCTCTCAGAGGACATAATCTGTGACTGGATGTCGGGCAACAACCCACGTACAAATTTGTCCACAAACAACCTTTTCCCGGACTCTGTGCCCAAGTCCTGACCACTGAAATCAGAGAATACCTGTTCGAATCTATTAAAGAACTTGGTGGCACCTTCAGTTTTTCCTTGAACACAGGCCGTAAGCTTGTCCCAAATAATTCTTTTCTCAGGAATTATGGTTTTCAATTTTGCGACAATTCTATCAGCAAAAGTAAGTATTACCTGAGGTGGTTTTTCACCAGCTGGTCTTTCCCCATCAAACCTAATCATGTTAGCCAACGTATCTCCTAACCCTGGCACATCGTCTATTGTTCGAACCTGCTTCCATAAATCTACGGGCAGGAGTACAGGGAATAGCAAGTCAATGTCACTTAAGGTGAACACAGAGGACTGCAAAACTGACTCTATCTCTTTGTAAAACCCTGTTGGGTTTTTTCTGATATCGGGAATTGATTGTCTAATAGTGTTCACTTCCTGTCGTGAAAACGGGATGTGAACAAATTGCGATACATAGTGTGCAGTGATGTTCACAGCGGGTGCACCAGTCCCAGCGTTAGCGGGAATCTCGACCTTTGGGATAAATGTCAGAGGAACCTCTCTCATAGGCAACTGAGATGTAGGTAACTCTGACCGCTTACTAAGCAATAGAGCCAGGTCGAGCGCTAAGGCAGCTGAAGAAGTGTCGGGCGAAAAAGCCCTTTTACAAATACCCAATAATTCTATAGGACAACTAACCTTCTTCCTTACACATTCATCTTGTAGGTACTGTACCATTACCTGAATCACCTTCTTCTGCATTTCTACTGTACACTGACTATATGTGTCATATACTTCATCTGGCGGTACCAATGAATCCGAGATCCATCAAATCGCATCTTTGGTACAAATTCGTACTTCCTCAGGTGCCGATCTACGACACGGAAGGAACCGTTTCTGCACATACATACTGTCGTCCTCATCATCCTCATCTCGTGATTTCTCAAAGTCCCTCCTATACTCAAACAATCTTTAAACATGACCATGTACTTTCTCCTCTGTGTCCCTCGAAAGTGCTAAAACATTCAGATCTCTCACCCCTTGTGGGAGATTCGAATTTTGTAATCTACCTCGCATCACACATAAATGAGTCCACAAACCTTCGATAAAAGATTTTTCTCGGGAAAATTGTTCAAATTTGATCATGTGGAAAAAACGTTAACTTGATCACCTTTCTCCATACAGTGCTTAGCACATGCAAATAATTCTCGTTTCTTGTCTGCGGAAACAGTATTACGAGTGACAATCTTTGACCCCGTACCCCGATCAACTTCAGTCAATACAGAACTACTCGGGAGCAAAGGTGCGGGCAAATTCAATGGGGGTGCAACGATCGGCGTAGGAGAAAGGGGTGGTGTGATAGGTGGAGGAACAACAACTAGAGGAATGGGAACAATAGGTTGCACAGGGGGAACAGGAATAACAGCAGGAATGGGCAGAGTACCCGGGAGAGGATCATACGGAGGTGGCGCGGAGGCACCAGGCCTGTGTTCGTTTAACAATTTTTCAATAAATTCTTCAGAAACATGGAAATCTTTAGAGGGATACATTTTCTGGATACCTAGTGAGAAAGCCCTATCCATATTTTTGACTGACTCCGAATGTTTTCCTCTATCATATAACAATGCTTGTTCGGCATTTGTTTTATGGCGGCGTGCATATTTATCCCTACTTTTAAGCTGCTGCAACGCTTCTTTTTTTCAATTCTGCAAAACATCAAATGCTGCAGGTCTGGCCTTCTTTTTTAGCAAGACCGATTCTAGGTATTCAATAAGGGGGATCTCGAAACTACCATTGATTGGCCACTGAAATTCGGAGGCATGTCTGGTTTGTCTGTGCCAAATATCATTAAATACTATACTTCCAATGCCATACTTACAGTACATAGTACATGCCGGCGACCCCTCCTGTGGTGCCGGGCGGCTAAATTCCAAAGATTGTCGATCGCTGCAGAACAGAGCCCTAAAGCAGCTAGACAATTTCCCAGGCATTTCACAAAAAATTGGTGTTACCTGGTCAATAATTGTGTCTGCAGATACAATACGCCAAATTCAAATTGTTAGGGTTAAATTAAGAGCCGGATCACGACTGCACCTGACCAAACCTAAGGAGGACCGTACGGTTTACCAAAGAACTTACCTAACGAATTTTACCTTGTGTTTGGTGGTTTCGACAAATCTGCCCGCCTCAAAAAATGGACCCTCATCAAGATGCCGTGTCAGACCACATGACTATCGTCCAAGGATCGGATTGTGCAGCGCTGCCGAGGTATCGCGTCTCGTTCGGTCGGGCCCGCAGTATCACACCGTCCGATCCCGGTTCGATAGTCTGCGTCAACCTTCAATGATCCGGCATCAATCTTGAGGGTCCCCATTCGGGCGCCAACTGTGGAAACAGAAAAATAATATGAGGCCGGGAAGCCCAAAAAGAAACACACCAACACAGGTTACAAAGAACAAACAAGTGCTTTATTTTAAAAGCTACAACAGTTACCAAAGTCAATTGACAAACGGATAGCTATTCGGCTCTCAGAGTAACGTAACGAACTTCAACGAAGGTTCGATGCATTAGTGAGAGAGACTGTGCATTGGAATACTTGGGCTTTTTATATTCTTTATCCAGCCCCTGGCCAACCCCTTCGCGGGTTAACCATTCTAGGGATCGGGCTTATGGGTTCCTTGCCAGGTCAATCCTATAATATATGCATTTTGATTAGTTTCACTGATATAGTTGTACATTTACACATAGGTCAGCAATAGGACAAGGTCTCAGTTCGCGACCCCGACAAGTGGCCTGCAGGCATATTAATTATCCGTGCGTACGGAGGTCACAACGGCCAGAATCTTACTCAGAATGTCATTCGGCCTCCATTTTGATGTTCAGGGTGACTTCCACATTACAAGAGAACCTAAAATGGCGGCTTAATCCAAGATGGCGACTTACATTACTTTCTCTAAGGTCAAAACCTTGCAGCGGAGTTTGTTCGCATATTATGTCTTAGACAACTTGGCGTAGGCCAATACACATACAATTGCTGCGATAGGAGGCATAATATTGTTTCAATTCCGACATGAGGTCTACTGAGGTAATTTATTTAATAATAGGGAGATTACATAGCTGCAGGCCAATGTCCTCAGAAAAGCCAGTAGGGCTGATGGAGAGTCCATCACATGTCAAGCATTCATGTCTTATGTGAGAACAGCATGGTATCAAGAGAGATGACACAGACAACAGAACCTACGTTTCAAGGAATACTCTATTTAAACATCAAGATGGTGTAAGCAACTTACTAACTTACCCTATAACTAAGGTAGGGATTTCTCCTGCCTAAAGAAAACTAAGGGAAGTTGGTGTCTGTAAGTCCAAATCAAAATTCTGTCTGTGTCAAAACCTATGCTCGCCCTCACATCTAGAAATAAACATGGTGTGGGGTCTTCTTAACCAAAAAAATAGAGTTCAACAGTAATGTCTAAGCTGCTTTCAGCTTAAGTCCTTTTAGTGCTACTTTCCCCAAGTTAAATAGAGTTCCAATAGCTGCTTGCCCCAACAATGTTCTGCCAGGTCTTGCGGTTCCCTTTCCCAAGTTCAATATATCACAGGTCACACAAAAGGGTGGTCTTGAGGTTCCCTTCCCCCAAGTTCAATATAGTACAGTTCACACAAAATAAGGTATTGAGGGTCCCTTCCCCAAGACAGCGTTTCTCAGTCCCTTTGATTCTTAGGGTTCCCTCCCTCAAGATTTCACTGTAGCACTTATACTGATTTCACTCGCTCAAGGAAAACAATAGGTCCACTTCACCCACCTTCTGGCTTGCGTTACCAATTATTTCCCAGTTCTCCATGACTTACTCACAATGTCCTTTGCTTGTCATCATTTAGGGCTCCCTGGACTAGACGGAGTTGTTAGACTGCATGGTTCACCCATCGCAGGTCACGCAACCAGGAACCCTATGCTTCTCCTTGGTTTGATTCAGGATGTCTGTGATCTTCACAGTAGGAACCTCCGTGGTCTAGGCATGGTTGTAAAATGACATGGTCCACCCATTACAGGTTTCACAACCATAAGTCCCATTAGATCTGTCTGGCCCCTCACAGGCTCTTCTGCTTCAGGCTTCTGATTTCTCACACTTGTATTCCTTTTTGCTAGTGTAACACTCTTCTGTATCAGTCTTTACCTTAGCCACAGATTTCTGATTTGTTCTCGCATTTGTAGTTAGAGTACTCAAGTGATTATTCAATTTTCCATATGCTTTCATTCTGCTCACAGGGCTGTTTATATACAGTCTGACATTCAATATGTCGGTTTAACTTCAAATGTTGGTTTGGTATTCAATATAGCGTGGTGTTACTCAAATAGCAATATCTATTCAATTTGGTATTCAATATAGTTCGCATTCACTTAGGCTCATGAACCCTTACTTGCCTACAGTCCCCTGGGAGCGCTCTAGTCTTAGGGGTAGGGTATGTCAACATTAGGAAAGAGGGGATCCATGTCTCTCCTATGGGCGCCCTTTCCCTGATCCCCAAGGACCCTCCACCCAGGTGATCCCCCATTGCTTCTCCACCCACAGGGTCGGGATCCAAAAGCGATGGCCCTTCCCTGGCAACCTGGGCAGAGGATCCAAGGGGAGCAAATGTGAGGATGTCCTCAGGTTTCTCACACTATCTAGACTCTGACATTTCTTAAAGAAAGCCCATTTAGTCATAGCAGATTGAGCTCTGTACCTGGGAAGAAACACATAACATATATCCTCAGTAAGCGGCCTATTTTCAGAACATTTGTTGGTACGAGTGAGGGGTTGCAATAGTGCATCTCATAACATGCGGCCAATTGTTTTCCCTATTCACAAAGTTCCTTTGAATGTGTGCATCATAGATGTGCACATTTAGGTTTCCATGATCACACCCATAGCACATTTGCAAAGATAAAAGGATGTTTCTGCACATTTTAATGTGCACCCGAGATTCAGAAATGGAATGCACATTAAAATGTCCCGAAAACAAAGACATTGCCTAATGACTCTATGGAACTGGGGCAAGGAAAGTGCAATGCATGGAAAGGTAATTTCTGACCCACTCATGCATTTATATTAAGTGAGGAAGAGCAGCTGTGTGAATCCCTGCTGTTCCGCCTACGTTGTTATCCTTCAAACAGTGATAAAACTGATTTTTTATTTGTTTACACATTTCACAATGGCAGGCCCTTTCATGAAATGCACTCCAAATATCCATGTGTGTGATGGGATTGCCATACATGCTCCCGACATTAATGCGTGGAATGGGGTTGAGCATCGTATCATGCGTGCTGCAGCAAAGCCATCTGGAAGTCATCCAAATAGGATCTGTATATTTTTGTTTGCATACCATTGTGTGAATTTGGCACTAAGTCGTATTCTTTTAAAAAGATTTCACATTTTTTGTCAGTTCCATGCAAATAGTTAATTTTGGTTTCTGTATTAAAGAACCGGCCAGGTGCAAACCATTAGTAATTTAGACACTTTGCTTTCTTTGAGCATCCCTGGCTGGAAAGGTTCTGAACTCTTCCATTAATTTCATACTTTGCTGGCTTTGAGCATATGCCTGCCAGAAAATGCCCCACCTCTTCAATCCGACCCAATCTTTCTAGCAACATTCATCCATGAATGATCTCGAGCTTAAACCGAATCTGTCCCAGGAATCTGTTAAAGGTTCTTCCTTGCCAGCTGAAGTGAGACCCTAGGCCATTGGTTTCCTCCAATTTAGGGATTATTTGGTTTTCTTCTAAATGACTGAAGCAGAAGGGATTTGAGTTGTCCTCAAAAGAGGTCAGATGGCTTTCAAATGGTTGCTCCATTTTGTTTTTAACATCCAACCCACTTCACTCGCCCGGAGCAATGGTGGAGAGTCAGAACTCTGGTTTCTTCACAGCTAGCTTGAAAAATGTGTTTCAAGGAGCCCCTTGGAAAGCATCTGAGAATGCCCCTGAGAGGGTGAACAACGGACAAATCGCAGAATGTCTTTAATTCCCAGCATGTATATCTATTTAGAGTAAATGTGGAGTGATAGGACATTTTTCAAGAAGCTCGGGGGTTGTTGCAGAGCTGAGAAGATTCTCGGTCAACCAGGGAGATTCATAAAAGCAAGGGAGGCTACGGTTTCCTTCCAACCCATTTAAGATATTGCACCAGGAGGACAGTGTATTGCCCGTGGTGGTGAATCAGTCTGCGCTGCTTGAGGATGATTGCATATTATCAGTAATGCAGGACAATTCATGCCCGTGCTTTAGGTGACGTTAGGGTTCCGATCTATTACTAGTTCGGCAATCACATCCAGCATATATATTTTCGTTCATTTTGTGAGGATTCTGGCCTATTTTACACGCTTTGTTGGGTTCCTAGCATATCCTTAATACTGCATGTTGGTCATGCATAGACTTTTTGTGGCATTAATAATTTGACATCACTAGCACTGCATTAGCATTTCTGCACATTCGTTTCCATTTGGTGAGGATTCTGGCATTTCTTTAACACTTGGAAGGATGCTGGCATATCATTATTACAGCACAACGGTTCCTGCCTATAATTGAAATGGTGTTGATTTCTGGTGCATCAGAAGAGCAGCATAAGCATCCCTGCATATTTTAGCACTTTGTACAGACGTTGGCATAGTCGTAGCATGTTGTAAAGTTTGTGGCATGTTCTCAGCACTAATTGGGCATGCTGGCATATCATTAGTACTGCATGAGGGTAACTGTCTAATGTATGTTGAATTTTCTTAATTTTGTTTTGGTTTCAAAATAAACCTTCCACAGATCACCAAAAGAATACATACACATTATTCAATTGATAAAAATGTCATCATTACACTGTATAAACATTGAACATTTCAAAATACATAACAATATATAGAGATAAATAAATCCATAGTCTAGTCGATTCATGATCAATGCCATAAGATAATTTTACAAACGTTAATAATGAGATCCCTCGATATATCTATCATGAAAGTCTAATCAACAGATCTAAGCCACCTCTCAGGTAGGCTTAAAAGGACAAAACATCATATAAAACGTATACATTCAAAAGATTAATAATACAATCCCTCTATGTAGATGTTTAGCATTGAATTCCAGTGAGCAGATCTAAGGCACAAGTCTCAGGTTTAAGAGAATAATTCTTCAAATAAGAGACTTGCATCATATAAAGAGGCTTGTTAAGAATCTGCAAAGGGCTAGCGTCAAAGAGACATTATCTCCCAGCATCATTCTTGCCCACAAGCCCTCACCTGCATCAGCAAAACGGGAGTATAAAATCTACCAAAGTGCCTGTGTGTCAGATCGGTGGTCTTCAAACAATAAATGGTAAGGTATCTTAATGACCCAAGTACATTTTTATTATCGCACATCTAGATGCTCTTTTATCTTTAGTGTTCCCCAATCTCAGCCCCAAAAATCAAGTGTTGGTAATTGATTTAATTTAAGTCTGATATACCAGTTCCTTATTTTATTACAAGGAAACAAAAAGATGTATTTTGTAATGGTTTGCCTTTTCCTAATACATTTTGAGTATTCAAAATAATAAGAGCCGGGATTTAATTTGTCAGTTGTTAGGCAGCAATCTCTATCAAGGTGTTTCTTCTTGACTTTCATGGGGCTCCCAATCAATTCCTGGACATCGTGCCCCTCTCAGATAAAGAGAATCAGGAGGGTAAATTAAGTTGTTCAAAGAGTCTAGTGAATTTTCAATTCGTTTTTTTCCAAATCTTCAAATAAGCTAGAAGAGTGGGATAAATAAAAAAAATAAAATAATATTTTCGCATTTATATAGCGCTACGAACCCTCAGGTATCTGAGGCAGCGCTTATTATTACCCACGGTGTGTGGTGCTCACTTATCGACCTCGGAAGGATGAAAGACTGAGTTTGGCCCTGCCGGGATTCGAACCTGCGTTAGCAAGCTCTGCACTGGTGTCAAAGCGAGCCCTCTACTCACTGTGCCACTTGACTGGATCATTTATGTTAGCAGAAAGTGATACCTTCTGTCAGTTTACTAGAGTTTTCAGAGTTATGAGCCCTAGCTCATGGCACAAAACACAATCCAAAAGCTGGAAGATTTAGAATGAATATTAACCACTGGCATTGCTCTGGGCAACCCTCCAGACCATCGTTCTTCGCCTGCCAAGCCATTACAGAAGGGGAAAGACCATATGCAAATCAGATTTGGTCCCAGCCCTAAAGGGGCAGTCCAGCCCGAACTGCTAGGTCACATCCCTTCTGCACGAGAGCACAAGCATCCACAAACATGTTTCGGCCTTGTTGCGCCTCATCAGTGAGGAGTAGCTTGGGTCTCTAGGCCCAGCAGGCACGGGACCCACGTCTGGGCATACCCGTCCCACTCGGGGTGACAAAGCAAAAACAAAGAGGTGATGGCTGGAAGGTTTAGAATGAATCTTAACCACTGGCATTGCACTGGGCAACCATCCAGACCATTGTTCTTCACCTGCCAAGCCATTACAGAAGGGGAAAGACCATATGCATATCCGACTTCGTCCCACCCCTAAAGGTGCACTCCAGCCCGAACTGCTAGGTCACATCCCTTCTGCACAAGACCACAAGCATCCACAAACATGTTTCGGCCTTGTTGCGCCTCATCAGTGAGGAGTAGCTTGGGTCTCTAGGCCCAGCAGGCACGGGACCCACGTCTGGGCATACCCGCCCCACTCGGGGTGACAAAGCAAAAACAAAGAGGTGATGGCTGGAAGGTTTAGAATGAATCTTAACCACTGGCATTGCTCTGGGCAACCCTCCAGACCATCGTTCTTCGCCTGCCAAGCCATTACAGAAGGGGAAAGACCATATGCAAATCAGACTTGGTTCCACCCCTAAAGGGGCAGTCCAGCCCGAACTGCTAGGTTACATCCCTTCTGCACGAGACAACAAGCATCCACAAACATGTTTCGGCCTTGTTGCGCCTCATCAGTGAGGAGTAGCTTGGGTCTCTAGGCCCAGCAGGCACGGGACCCACGTCTGGGCATACCCGTCCCACTCGGGGTGACAAAGCAAAAACAAAGAGGTGATGGCTGGAAGGTTTAGAATGAATCTTAACCACTGGCATTGCACTGGGCAACCATCCAGACCATTGTTCTTCACCTGCCAAGCCATTACAGAAGGGGAAAGACCATATGCATATCCGACTTCGTCCCACCCCTAAAGGTGCACTCCAGCCCGAACTGCTAGGTCACATCCCTTCTGCACAAGACCACAAGCATCCACAAACATGTTTCGGCCTTGTTGCGCCTCATCAGTGAGGAGTAGCTTGGGTCTCTAGGCCCAGCAGGCACGGGACCCACGTCTGGGCATACCCGCCCCACTCGGGGTGACAAAGCAAAAACAAAGAGGTGATGGCTGGAAGGTTTAGAATGAATCTTAACCACTGGCATTGCTCTGGGCAACCCTCCAGACCATCGTTCTTCGCCTGCCAAGCCATTACAGAAGGGGAAAGACCATATGCAAATCAGACTTGGTTCCACCCCTAAAGGGGCAGTCCAGCCCGAACTGCTAGGTTACATCCCTTCTGCACGAGACAACAAGCATCCACAAACATGTTTCGGCCTTGTTGCGCCTCATCAGTGAGGAGTAGCTTGGGTCTCTAGGCCCAGCAGGCACGGGACCCACGTCTGGGCATACCCGTCCCACTCGGGGTGACAAAGCAAAAACAAAGAGGTGATGGCTGGAAGGTTTAGAATGAATCTTAACCACTGGCATTGCTCTGGGCAACCCTCCAGACCATCGTTCTTCGCCTGCCAAGCCATTACAGAAGGGGAAAGACCATATGCAAATCAGACTTGGTTCCACCCCTAAAGGGGCAGTCCAGCCCGAACTGCTAGGTTACATCCCTTCTGCACAAGACAACAAGCATCCACAAACATGTTTCGGCCTTGTTGGGCCTCATCAGTGAGGAGTAGCTTGGGTCTCTAGGCCCAGCAGGCACAGGACCCACATCTGGGCATAACCGTCCCACTCGGGGTGACAAAGCAAAAACAAAGAGGTGATGGCTGGAAGGTTTAGAATGAATTTTAACCACTGGCATTGCTCTGGGCAACGCTCCAGACCATCGTTCTTCGCCTGCCAAGCCATTACAGAAGGGGAAACACCATATGCAAATCAGACTTGGTCCCACCCCTAAGCGGGCAGTCCAGCCCGAACTGCTAGGTCACATCCTTCTGCACGAGACCACAAGCATCCACAAACATGTTTCGAGGTTGTTGGGCCTCATCAGTGAGGAGTAGCTTGGGTCTCTATGCCCAGCAGGCATTGGACCCACGTCTGGGCATACCCGTCCCACTCGGGGTGAGAAAGCAAAAACAAAGAGGTGATAGCTGGAAGGTTTAGAATGAATCTTAACCACTGGCATTGCACTGGGCAACCATCCAGACCATTGTTCTTCACCTGCCAAGCCATTACAGAAGGGGAAAGACCATATGCAAATCAGACTTCATCCCACCCCTAAAGGTGCAGTCCAGCCCGAACTGCTAGGTCACATCCCTTCTGCACAAGACCATAAGCATCCACAAACATGTTTCGGCCTTGTTGCGCCTCATCAGTGAGGAGTAGCTTGGGTCTCTAGTCCCAGCAGGCACGGGACCCACGTCTGGGCATACCCGTCCCACTCGGGGTGACAAAGCAAAAACAAAGAGGTGATGGCTGGAAGGTTTAGAATGAATCTTAACCACTGGCATTGCTCTGCGCAACCCTCCAGACCATTGTTCTTCGCCTGCCAAGCCATTACAGAAGGGGAAAGACCATATGCAAATCAGACTTGGTTCCACCCCTAAAGGGGCAGTCCAGCCCGAACTGCTAGGTTACATCCCTTCTGCACAAGACAACAAGTATCCACAAACATGTTTCGGCCTTGTTGGGCCTCATCAGAGAGGAGAAGCTTGGGTCTCTAGGCCCAGCAGGCACAGGACCCACATCTGGGCATAACCGTCCCACTCGGGGTGACAAAGCAAAAACAAAGAGGTGATGGCTGGAAGGTTTAGAATGAATTTTAACCACTGGCATTGCTCTGGGCAACGCTCCAGACCATCGTTCTTTGCCTGCCAAGCCATTACAGAAGGGGAAAGACCATATGCAAATCAGACTTGGTCCCACCCCTAAGCGGGCAGTCCAGCCCGAACTGCTAGGTCACATCCTTCTGCAAGAGACCACAAGCATCCACAAACATGTTTCGAGGTTGTTGGGCCTCATCAGTGAGGAGTAGCTTGGGTCTCTAGGCCCAGCAGGTACGGGACCCACGTCTGGGCATACCCGTCCCACTCGGGGTGACAAAGCAAAAACAAAGAGGTGATGGCTAGAAGGTTTAGAATGAATCTTAACCACTGGCATTGCTCTGGGCAACCCTCCAGACCATCGTTCTTCACCTGCTAAGCCATTACAGAAGGGGAAAGACCATATGCAAATCAGACTTGGTCCCACCCCAAAAGGGTCAGTCCAGCTCGAACTGCTAGGTCACATCCCTTCTGCACAAGACCACAAGCAGCCACAAACATGCTTCGGCCTTGTTGGGCCTCATCAGTGAGGAGTAGCTTGGGTCTCTAGTCCAAGCAGGCATGGGATCCACGTCTGGGCATACCCGTCCCACTCGGGGTGAGAAAGCAAAAACAAAGATGTGATAGCTGGAAGGTTTAGAATGAATCTTAACCACTGGCATTGCACTGGGCAACCATCCAGACCATTGTTCTTCACCTGCCAAGCCATTACAGAAGGGGAAAGACCATATGCAAATCAGACTTGGTCCCACCCTTAAAGGTGCAGTCCAGCCCGAACTGCTAGGTGACATCCCTTCTGCACAAGACCACAAGCATCCACAAACATGTTTCGGCCTTGTTGCGCCTCATCAGTGAGGAGTAGCTTGGGTCTCTAGGCCCAGCAGGCACGGGACCCACGTCTGGGCATACCCTTCCCACTCGGGGTGACAAAGCAAAAACAAAGAGGTGATGGCTGGAAGGTTTAGAATGAATCTTAACCACTGGCATTGCTCTGGGCAACCCTCCAGACCATCGTTCTTCGCCTGCCAAGCCATTACAGAAGGGGAAAGACCATATGCAAATCAGACTTGGTTCCACCCCTAAAGGGGCAGTCCAGCCCAAACTGCTAGGTTACATCCCTTCTGCACGAGACAAAAAGCATCCACAAACATGTTTCGGCCTTGTTGGGCCTCATCAGTGAGGAGTAGCTTGGGTCTCTAAGCCCAGCAGGCACAGGACCCACGTCTGGGCATAACCGTCCCACTCGGGGTGACAAAGCAAAAACAAAGAGGTGATGGCTAGAAGGTTTAGAATGAATCTTACCCACTGGCATTGCTCTGGGCAACCCTCCAACCATCGTTCTTCGCCTGCCAAGCCATTACAGAAGGGGAAAGACCATATGCAAATCAGACTTGGTCCCACCCCTAAAGGGGCAGTCCAGCCCGAACTGCTAGGTCACATCCCTTCTGCACGAGACCACAAGCATCCATCCATGCGCTGTGTGTCGTTCTGTGTGCCGGTCATCAGGTGCCCAGTAGGGAGACTGTGGAGACTGTGTCTCTTTGATCCCACTCACTTGGCAACACAGGCTGCAATATAGGTGGCAATATATGTGCAGAGTTCAGCAGAGTTCAGCAGAGCTACTGTTCTCTATGGGCTTTTTGCAATACAACAGGTTTAATAAAGATCTGCGCTAACATTTTCAATTGTAATTACAACACAGTTTGAACCTATTGTAATAATAAATCTAATCAACCTCAGTTGCCAGTAAAAAGGTGAGAAACAGGGAGACTGTTGGAGATTTTACTCCTTTGATCCCTTTTTAATACCACCTTTTCTCAAAAACAAAGTGTGGCACCTTAGCTGAACAATAAACCAGACCATTGAAATCTAAATAAAATAAACTTGGTATCTATAACGTTATTCAATAAAGAGCTTCACAAACTCAAGACATGTCCTCTCGTTACAATCTGAGGAGTGGTCCTTTTGTTGATGATCTAAGAGCTCCCGATTGGGATGGCTCCTACACTGAAAAGTCCTTGCAGGTGGAGGTAAATAATTCAGGCCCACACATTTCCACCACTTTGACAAGTGATAATAAATAAGTAGAGGCTCAAATTTATCAAGAACCTCAAGTTGACAAGTCATCAGCAGGAGCAACTTTGAGAGATACAGTAAGAAATATTCCATCCACACTACCAAAGGACTTTACATCAACAAACATAAAAGGGACCATTGATCATTATTTCCAGAAACGCCGACATAACAGTTCAAGTGCCCTCACTTCAAATTCCTCAAGGCCCTCAAACCAGAATTCCAATTCACAGACAGAGAATAGACAACTTGAACTACCAATCTCAGTAATGGACCTTTCAAGGACCCCTAGCCATCTACTGAGTCCAACTCAAAATCTATCTTACCAAGGAGAGAGATTGAACTCAACAGAGGCATTTAGAAGAGATACAGCTGTGTTCGATTAATTAAAAATAGATAATTTAGTTCATAGACCAATGGTAGCCCTTGGTGGCGAGAATCAAGATCCCAAGGAAGGGGATCCAACTCTACCAGCATTGAACTATGTTCAGAATTCATTGGTGAAAGTTTTAGAACTCCTTAAAAGAGATGCGCAGACGCACACAGGGATCCTGATGGAAATGACTAAGGACATCAAACAATTTGAATTTACAGTGGTAGGTCAAAGCAATGTAATAAACTGCTCATTATTGCCTACACTGACAAAGATGGAAGATGGATTCTCAAAACAAAGTGAAGACCTAACTGAAATTAAACAACAACTAACTTCTTTGCTGATGGAAGATATGGAAATCAAGGATTTGTTATAAAAAATTAATACAAGACACACAACAAATCCTCCAAAAAATCAAGAACCCGAAACTAAAAAATATGACATTCCACCAGGACCGAGTATACTTGTTGATGATACTCCTCTATCCGAGTCTGTGATGGAAGAATTCTGCCACCTGGCACAGGTTGCAGACTTATCATTGGAACAGCCGACAGAAAACCAAGATGAAATAATTGAGATTTCCACAGAAGAAGTGACTGAAAATGCAGATTCATGAAAGAAGAGTACACAGCAATCTTACAAGAGACGGAGTAGGGAAAGGCGGAAAAATCAAAAATCAAATCAAACATCATCCAAGTCTAGGTGTAGACAAGACAAGAAAACAAAAAACATGAAAGACTCTAAAACAAGAAAATCAAATGTAAACAGTTTTGTAAAGGGGATTTCGGACCCGGGGAAAAAACTTGAAAATTACATTGGATTGGAAATGAGTGGCAGGAACCCGGAAACTGAATCCTCCCTCCAGGAAGTTAATGTTAATGTTAATGTTAAAGGACATTTGTACCGCGCACTATCACCACCGGAGTGGTCCCCTGGCGCTCCAGTTCAGGGAAGAACAGGATCAAAAAAGCCAAAAAAACAACAAAGGAAAAAACTCAAGTTGATAGTGTCCCAGAAATAGTGGAAAAGACACAAATGGACAAAAAAATCTATGAGCACTGAGACAGAAGAAAAATCAGTAAACCTAGACAAAAACTCACAGCAACATGAAGTTGTCAGATCAAAGATCACAGGGAAGTTGTTAAAATTAGCACCTATATTCTTGCCCAAACAGAAAACTGTTCCTAAAGCCCCAACACAGAGTGAGACTGGCTTAAGGATTGCTCCAATATTCAACATGTTAAGAGCAAAAACTGGATGTCCAGCAGAATTATTGAAACCTGAGACAGTTCACTCATAGGGTAAAAATTGTGACTTTATACCCAAATTGGAGACCAATAAACCAGATAAATCGGCAGGAGTTCGAAGTAAAGCGATCGTGATTCCATCAGTTGCAATTCAATCTTCTGAAGTTACGGCTGAGAGATCTGCAATCTTCCAAGAAGAACAAACCCCTTACGCTATCCCGAGACTTTGGTTCACTAATGAAGAAAACAGACATTCCGGTAAACCTTTGAACAGGGGAGCGATCCTGTTACTAGTAAAAAAACTTCCTGAATTATATCTATTTTCAACAAAAGACATTGAATATGTTCGTTTCCCAGAACCGAAACCGCACAAGTGTAGCCGAAGTGGGATTTGTATCCAAATTGGGGGTAAAGGTCTTCTTAAATTTGGCAGAAAAGTTGTGTTGCTTGGGTCTGGAAGTGTATGATAAATTGCCATCTTATGGTACAGGAGTCGAAGGAGTTGAGGAAAATGGAGCCACTCAGGGAAAAGGCTCACTAGTGCAAGCTAAGCAGCAAAAAACGAAAGATGATCAAACCAAGGAGGGGTTACAACCGTTATCCTGGCCGATGTTACCAGAAATAATCATGCAAGTCTGCCAGAAGCTGGGGGTAGCGCAGGAGTCTCTTTAGTAGCAAAAATGTAAGAATTACTAGTTGGAATACACGAGGATCAAGCTCATTCATAAACAATAAAATTAGAGCTTTGTTATTTGCGGAGAGTGACTTGATCCCACTACAAGAAACCTGGCCAGTTAACACACCAGAACTTGAGGATTTCAACTTGATAATTCAATCAGCATATAGTAAAGCCAAGGGCAGACCGATGGGGGGTTTATTGATTGCCTGTAGAAAGGTTTTATTTAAAGAAATGACAGCTCTACCCTGTAACAAGAAGGAATTCGTCTGGTGAGAGCAGTCACTCCCCCAGAAAATGTACCATCTAAGAAGATAATAATTATCAATTTGTATTTGAACCCGGCCAGGGAAAAAATACTAGAATTTTTAGAGTCCATCTCGGTAGTCCTTAGTGACATTAGGATTACTTATCCCGGGGCCTACATAGTAGTTACAGGGGACTTAAACTCGCAATGTATCAAAATTAAACATAAATGTGATAAGGGAAGAACGAAAGAAATAACATCCAATGGTAGAAAATGGTTGAACTTCTTTGACGAATGGGATTTAAAACTCTTAAATGGATTTGTAGAAGGGGATGTACCACCTGCCACCACGTGGGGGAGTGGGGACATAGAGTCAACATTGGACTATGTCTTCTTATCGACAAATTGGTTTGGGAAATGTACACACTTCTCAGTAGAATATGATGGAACAAGCGACCACAAGCGATTGGTAACTGTAGAGATACAATAGAGGTTTGGGACCATCGAGTAATTGTAACTGCCCAGAAAAAACGTTTGGTTAAATATCAGACAGAAGGTGCTTGTCTAAATGATGGTCTGGACAGACTCTATAATTGGGAGTGCCCTGAAGTCTTATACCAAAACTGTAAGCCGCTATTTTTCCATGACGTTATATGGTCAATTGATCGCCCAAAGAATATTCAGAAGGGCCTTCAACAAACCCATAAACATCATTTTGATGAAGCAATATGGGCAAAAAAACGTGAGACATGGAGACAATAAAGACTAGTAAAAAAATCGGCAAGAAGAACATTAGATCTTGCTATAGAAATAAAAAAAATAAAAACAACCTAAGGTGCTGGTCCAGACATCACAGAGAAGAGTTGTGGCAAAATGATGGAGAAGAAATGTTGCGTGCCTTGCAAAATAATTCCTCATGCAATTTCTGGTCACTTATTAACGCACTGAAAACAGACCAAGATATTGCACAAACGAACAATGTGCCAGAAGTGTGATGGTTGACCCATTTTGGTGAGAAATATCAAAAACCGCCGGGAGCCCCAATTTTCAAGGGGGGTGATGGAAATTGGGGGTTGAGTTTTGATAGAGAAGATGTTTTGAATTTGATTAAAAAAATCCTCTTCGTCTAGATCTGCGGGCCCTGATGGTCTAACCTACCAAGTCCTTAAAGGAAATGGGATCCTGTGGACAGAAATCCTGTACACATTATTCAGGGGAGTGATAGATAACAGAATAATTCCCCCTTCTTGGAGGTCGGTGATCATAATCCCCATCTTCAAGAAGGGAGATCGAAGAAATCCAACAAGCTACAGGCCAATCACGTTGCTGGACGTGGAGAGAAAGTTGTTCACCAGTCTAGTATTAAGAGAACTGGGAACCTGGGCAAGAGAAAATAACATAATCCCCAAACAACAAACAGGGTTCAGAAGAGGTCACTCAACATCCTTGAATGGTATTATACTTGCCTCCCTAACAAACCATAAAGATATAAAAAAATGTAGGAAGACTCTATGGTGCGTTTGTCGACCTGTCGAGCGCCTTTGATATGGTGAATCGGGATAAGCTATGGCTCAAGATGGAGCAGAACGGGGCTCCGAAAATTCTGACAAATATTTTAGTAAACCTTCATGAGGGAAATTCAGCTAGAGTAAGACTCAATACAGCCGGACATTTGTCAGAGTATACAAGTAAAAACAGGGGAGTCAGATAAGGTTGTATGGTGGCACCATTCCTCTTTAAGTTTTACTTGGGAGATTTTGGACAGGTCATATAGTCCTCAGCATTGGCAAGTTCTAAGGTGGGTTCATTAGCCATAAAATGGCTTATGTACGCAGACGACATAGTCCTGCTAGACAGGACTCCTGTTGGTCTGCAAAGACTGTTGAAGGCACTTGATCTGTACATGAAAGAAAATGATCTGGTGGTAAACCCGGAAAAATCAAAGGTTGTAGTCTTTGGATGTAAGGGCCTTAAAGAAGCCAAACATTCCTGGTCAATAGGTGGTTGTCTGATCCCTGTGGTAAAAGAAGTTATATATCTTGGCTTCACTTTGCATGCAGTCCCTACAGTTGAGACACAGTACGGGGAATTATTGGCTAAATGCACACAACTGATAGCCCAAATGAAGAAGATCTTGAGTTTGTATGGTAAATTCTCTATCATGCCAATAATAAAGTTTTATGTGGCAAAAATCATTCCCGTACTATTATATGGAATTGAGGGAAAACCACTCTTATGGTCAATAGACTGGCAAAAACTGGAAGGTTATATCTGGAAGTAGGTATTAGGTCTGCCCAAAGGCCTTCATATGGCCAACTCAGATATGAACTAGGTTTAAAATCCCTTAAGATCGCAGTAGAGTGGAAACTACTTTCCTTATATAGATCTATTTTGGTGCCAATGACTAATACATTGTACGAAGACCTTCTGGACAACTTGAACTCAGACACCTCATTAACCTTGAGAGAATTTAGGCAGGTGGCAGAAGACCTGCTGATCTATTGCGAACTAGATAAACTCACATTGATTACAAATCCATTGAAAGTCAAGAAAGCCCTGACACCGAGAGATTGGATCACCACAGTGGACACGGTGAGGTCATCTTCCATCCCTACATCTTTCTTCAAGTATGGGAAAAAGCAGGGTTTTGTTCCGAGGTACCTGACAAAGTTCCCAGATGTAAAAGGAAGGCAGAATTACATAAGAGTATGCCTGAATTTGATCAAGACAGGCGCAGTATTGACCAAATGGGGTCTCACAGAAGGGACTCGAAGCTTATGCACGGAATGCTCGGATCCAAGTAAACAAACGCTCAAGCACTTACTGAGATTCTGCAAAGGCACCTGGGACATAAGTGTTTGGGGATGCTTGTGGTCTCGTGCAGAAGGGATGTGGCCTAGCAGTCCGGGCTGGACTGCCCCTTTTGTGGTGGGGCCAAGCCTGATTTGCATATGATGTTTTCCCTTCTGTAATGGTTTGGCAGGCGAAGAACGATGGTCTGGAGGGTTGCCCAGAGCAATGACAGTGGTTAAGATTCATTCTAAACCTTCCAGCCATCACCTCTTTGTTTTTGCTTTGTCACCCTGAGTGGGACGGGTATGCCCAGAGGTGGGTCCCGTGCCTGCTGGGCCTAGAGACCCAAGCTACTCCTCACTGATGAGGCCCAACAAGGCCGAAGCATGTTTGTGGATGCTTGTGGTCTCGTGCAGAAGGGATGCGACCTAGCAGTTTGGGCTGGACTGCCCGTTTAGGGGTGGAACCAAGTCTAATTTGCATATGGTCTTTCCCCTTCTGTAATGGCTTGGCAGGCGAAGAACAATGGTCTGGAGGGTTGCCCAGAGCAATGCCAGTGGTTAAGATTCATTCTAAACTTTCGAGCCATCACCTCTTTGTTTTTGCTTTGTCACCCCGAGTGGGACGGGTATGCCCAGACGTGGGTCCCGTGCCTACTGGGCCTAGAGACCCAAGCTACTCCTCACTGATGAGGCCCAACAAGGCCGAAGCATGTTTGTGGATGCTTGTGGTCTCATGCAGAAGGGATGTGACCTAGCAGTTTGGGCTGGACTGCCCGTTTAGGGGTGGAACCAAGTCTCATTTGCATATGGTCTTTCCCCTTCTGTAATGGCTTGGCAGGCGAAGAACAATGGTCTGGAGGGTTGCCCAGAGCAATGCCAGTGGTTAAGATTCATTCTAAACTTTCCAGCCATCACCTCTTTGTTTTTGCTTTGTCACTCCGAGTGGGATGAGTATGCCCAGACGTGGGTCCCGTGCCTGCTGGGCCTAGAGACCCAAGCTACTCCTCACTGATGAGCCCCAACAAGGGCAAAACATGTTTGGGGATGCTTGTGGTCTCGTGCAGAAGGGATGTGGCCTAGCAGTTCGGGCTGGACTGCCCCTTTTGGGGTGGGGCCAAGCCTGATTTGCATATGGTCTTTTCCCTTCTGTAATGGCTTGGCAGGCGAAGAATGGTGGTCTGGTGGGTTGCCCAGAGCATTGCCAGTGGTTAAGATTCATTCTAAACCTTCCAGCCATCACCTCTTTGTTTTTGATTTGTCACCCCGAGTGGGACGGGTATGCCCAAACGTGGGTCCCGTGCCTGCTGGGCCTAGAGACCCAAGCTACTCCTCACTGATGATGCCCAACAAGGCTGAAGCATGTTTGTGGATGCTTGTGGTCTCGTGCAGAAGGGATGTGACCTAACAGTTTGGGCTGGACTGGCCCTTTAGGGGTGGAACCAAGTCTGATTTGCATATGGTCTTTCCCCTTCTGTAATGGCTTGGCAGGCGAAGAACAATGGTCTGGAGGGTTGCCCAGAGCAATGCCAGTGGTTAAGATTCATTCTAAACTTTCCAGCCATCACCTCTTTGTTTTTGCTTTGTCACCCAGAGCGGGACGGGTATGCCCAGACGTGGGTCCCGTGCCTGCTGGGCCTAGAGACCCAAGCTACTCCTCACTGATGAGGCCCAACAAGGCCGAAACATGTTTGTGGATGCTTGTGGTCTCATGCAGAAGGGATGTGACCTAGCAGTTCGGGCAGGACTGCCCCTTTAGGGGTGAGGCCAAGCCTGATTTGCATATGGTCTTTCCCCTTCTGTAATGGCTTGGCAGGCGAAGAACAATGGTCTGGAGGGTTGCCCAGAGCAATGCCAGTGGTTAAGATTCATTCTAAACTTTCCAGCCATCACCTCTTTGTTTTTGCTTTGTCACTCCGAGTGGGACGAGTATGCCCAGACGTGGGTCCCGTGCCTGCTGGGCCTAGAGACCCAAGCTACTCCTCACTGATGAGCCCCAACAAGGGCAAAACATGTTTGGGGATGCTTGTGGTCTCGTGCAGAAGGGATGTGGCCTAGCAGTTCGGGCTGGACTGCCCCTTTAGGGGTGAGGCCAAGCCTGATTTGCATATGGTAATTTCCCTTCTGTAATGGCTTGGCAGGCGAAGAACAGTGGTCTGGAGGGGTGCCCAGAGCATTGCCAGTGGTTAAGATTCATTCTAAACCTTCCAGCCATCACCTCTTTGTGTTTTCACATGACACAATCCAGCATGGATATTGCCAGACCAAAGACCTTTTTCCACATCATTCCTTCCTAGATTTTTAAGAAGGATACCATATCAAGGAGAACCACTTCTAAACCATAAATTAAGGCCTCAAACATTTTTTGGAGAGTAAAACATTAGCACAGGCAGATTGCAGAGTTTACAATAGGTTAGATAGACTTGTTTTTACTGGGAAGACAGGGGCAACATTCTTGCTCTTAAGTTCTTCTGAATACCCATTATCAAAGAATTTTGTTGGATAGTGAAACACAGATATTTAAGAGAGGTGATTCTCTCCAATGTATGTTCACCAGCAATCCATGTATGGTCACCAGCAGTCCATGTATGGTCACCAGCAGTCCATGAATGGTCACCAGCAGTCCATGTATGTTCACCAGCAGTCCATGTATGGTTGCCAGCAGTCCATGGATGGTCACCAGCAGTCCATGGATGGTCACCAGCAGTCCATGGATGGTCACCAGCAGTCCATGTATGTTCACCAGCAGTCCATGGATGGTCACCAGCAGTCCATGGATGGTCACCAGCAGTCCATGTTTGGTCACCAGCAGTCCATGGATGGTCACCGGCAGTCCATGGATGGTCACCAGCAGTCCATGTATGGTCACCAGCAGTCGATGGATGGTCACCAGCAGTCCATGTCATTCTTTTAGGGGATCTTTGTTTGCTTCCATTGGCTACAGGATTGCTGTCTGTTTCATACGTTGTAATTATAGGCAACTTCCTTTGTAAGGCAATTGGAGTTAGATGTAAAAAAAGCAAGTTGTCTGCCAAAGCAAGACTGTATAGTTTCAAATAACCCAATTTAGCCAGAAATTAGGTAGTAGAATCCCATAAACTATTACTATGCGAAAAGTACAAATTAAAGAGTAACTGAGCAAGGATGCAGCCCTGCTGAAGACCAATATAAGTATCAATAGGATGAGATAAAACACCATCTGCACTTAATCTAATCCTAATATTACATTCTTCATGTAAAGGTACAATTCGTTTCACTAACGTTTCCTGTATACTCCGGCTTCTGAGTTTTTCCCACAGCCTTTCAAGCAAAACTCTATCAAAGGCACTTGTCTTGTCCATTCTAGCTATATAAATGGGTGTAGCTGTTGGCCTCTTGATTAGTGTGTGTAAATGTGCAAGAATTGACCCATTTTGGAAAGTTCCCAATATTTCCTGAACCCCACCTGATAGTTAGTGAGTAAATTCCAAATTGAAACTGTCCAATCCACTCCTTTAATAACAAAGAAGCAAAAACATTACTGGGAGCATCCAGGATCGTGCTCAGTCGGTAGTTAGCCGGGTCAATTCTGTAGATTGGAATGATGCTCGAGAGATGGCATGAAGATGGGAGCTTATGTTTATTGACAACTTCCTTGAAAATTCTGAATAGTATAATACACCAGAGTTCAGGATCATATTTTAATGTCGTTGGGGCTAGATTATCTGGTTCAGGGGCTTTAGATGGCTTCATTTTTAAAAACATCTCATGTATTGATTCGATAGAGCCACCTCTGGCCAGTCTATATAGTACCGACTTTCCAAGACTTGGATGTCAATATGATTGACAGTCTTGACAAACGTTTCCCCACCCATATGGACTCTGGTATAATGTTACTATGAGTCTCTTGTTGATTATTAGACGTCTTATTTCTGAGTTCCCAAAATGTAGAGGAAGTATTTACCTTTAAAGAGAGGATTTTATTTTGGCTATCAGTAGCAGAAATGTCAGCCTTCAACCTCTTAGTAAGATCTCTATAGGTCTGCCAAACTTTATTTTCCCCATACTAACGGCCAGGGAGTCTAGGCCATGTGGCCTCATCAGATGTTTAATTGAAGCCCTCTTTTGGCTTTTTGCCATAGCAATCCTTTGATTATATACATGAGATGTGTGATAAGGCTGTGCCTTTCCCTATTACTCTGAATAGAAAATTGTATACAGTAGCTCTATAGCCTTCGGCCCGTAGGGTAGAGCCATGCTCTGATATATTGTGGCCTTTCGTTACATTTCCCAGACATTTATGACATTGTTCTATAAGCCTAGAATAACATTTTACCTTCAGTTCCCCTCTGTGTGTGGTCAAAAAGGCCTGATTAATTAGATGGGTGTTAAGAGGAATGACTTAAAGGGAGAAATTGAGCTGAAAGGAAATAATAGTGTTATCTCCATAGCCAATAAAGTCTATATAGAGCAGAGAGCATTTAGATATGAGACATTTGGAAATTAAAACATGATCAATCCAGGACGAGGAAGATCCCCTTTTCCATGATATTATATTAGATAGATCTGGCTGCGGTGAGGGCAGAACCTGTGACAATTCCCAAGAAGCCAGAAATTGGAACCAAGAAACAGTCTGAGGCTTAGTAATGGAATCCAAATCAGATGGAACCAGTGACAGGAAGTCATTACAATCTAGTAAATAGTCGCCACAATCAGAATTGAAGTCCCCTGCTATTACGATCCTATTTTGACTGCCCTCCCCCAGCCATTTTATTAGGACTTCATTAATTCATTGCTGCATTTCAGTCACACCTATTTTTGCAGGATTGAAATATATGTTTAGCAATAGTATTTCATAATGATGGGAGTCATCCTGAGAGACTAAACTAACTTCCAGATGAAAATTATCAAATGAACCCAATAGAGTAGTAGGCAGATACAGTTTTAGAGCAATGGCTATAGCAACAGCCCCTGAGGGCCGAATTCTAATGCCCTTACATGCCTCGCTAGAGAATGTTCTGAAACCTTCTATAAAGAGTGGTTTACTTAGCATAATCTTGTTGTGGAATACATTCAACGCCCCCAATGTGTGTGGAGATACAAGCTACGAAGGTCCCTGTGAAGAAACGCACAGCATAAAGAAAGCAGCCCCATGTACTTAGAAGACCTAGTGTAGACCCAAAATGTGCAAGTACCCATGCTTCAGTAGCAGTGTCCACAAGGGTTGAGCAAACTATAACTTGCAGACAATGTACATGAGTAAAACCACATATCCCTAACAAATATAATATTATTTAACATTCATCAAGGGATCATTAGGGGCACTTATAAAGATAGCAAATAAGGGTACGCTTTTTACACAAATTACATATATAACACAAACCTAGGCCTCGAGACAAACTCAGCCATTCCTAAAGATTAAAAATCCTCATCAATTATCAGAAAATATCAGCCAGGCTTTTGCAAAGAAGCACACACGTACAACGCTTAGCCTTCCCACAGCAAGACAGAATGCCGCGCAGTGATTGGTCAAGGCAGGTAGGCAAACACATTCTCAAGACTGATTCTCGGTAGTGAGGTCATGCAAAAGCATCAAAGAAGTAACAGACCACAGAGTTAAGGAGCAAATACTGAACGCGGATTGGTTGAGATATATCAGCTTAGCCGGAGTTCCCAAGCCTGTGTTCAAAAGATATATGACAAGTCATTTTCCGAACCAGTATACCAAAATGTAATACAATGAAGATCTCACCTTGGTAGGGATAAAGCAATGAGCAGTAAGAAAGTATGTGCATCAAGGAAGTAAGATCAAGGTGTAATACTGCCCTCCGTAGGGAAAACCATGCTGACAGAAATCCAACCACCCAGACAGGAGCCATATAAACACCATTGCAAATACAAAACAATCGACCAAGAAGATTTATAATCGTACCTAACACACACAGTCCTTTTTAGAATTACATTCATAACTATTTTGATGTATGCACACAAATAGCATTGCAGAGAAATGAAGCCCACATACTCTTTAGTCCCCAATTCATAAGGTTAGAGGAAGAGCTAATGGAGTCATGCACAAGTCATGAGAAAGGAAGTGTTGGAGGAAGAGCAAGTAATGTTTCCAACAAGAAGTTGCAATCTTAGACTGTCAATGAATAGTCCATCATGATGGTAGTAGTAAGTTGATGCCAACCGATTAAGTCTTTGGGAAAGGTTGTAAAGTTATCATTTTTGTTGCCACACTGTCACACCTCACATATGGATTGGTTGAAATATATTAAGTCACTCACCCCACAAATACTCCTCATGGAACAGCCAATCAACAATTAGGTTTAGAGGATACAAACTATAAAGAGTAGCATCCTATCAGCATTATGAGACGGAAGACGATCTCAGTGTCAATTAATTAATAAGCTGGTGTTTTGGCATGGTCACGAGGGTAGAATAAGCCAACAGGGCTAGGTATTGTATAGATTTATCTATAGTGAAAATGACATTGCCCAATCACAGGCTGGGGATTTGTGAGTAATCTGTACCATTTGTTGTCACCTTGTCACCTCAACTCTGATTCTTGCAATAATGCCGGCATTTTATGATGCCTTGTTGAATGTCTTTTTGTTTATTCCCAGCCCGGGTTCTCTTGTAATAAACCTTTGTTTTCTCACATCTCGAGCATTCCTTTTTGGCTCTTTGGATTGATGCTCATTATTGGATTTGGGAATTGCTGTACAGGCTCTTGTAGCATAATTATATCAAGGTTTGTAAAAATACAAATATTTTTCATAGACACATTCACTAAATTTGAAAAAGCCACAACAATTCCAAGAGGAAATGTTTATGTCAATGCTAAAGTGGGGTTTTGGGCCCTTAAACCCCAACTTATTAACAAGTGCTGCAGATAACCATGACCAATCTTCTTGATGGTCTGTACGCTTAGTTTGGGTTTTGACATTCATAACTGTTCTGTGTTTGAATTGATATTGAAAACTCTTTAACTGAGCAAAGGGGATAAATGGGTGGTCGGCCGGTTGTCTATTCTTGCTCCATTAGAAATACAGTGGGTTCGGTGAGCCGCATTAGTACATTTCAAGACATCAAGCCCCATTGACCTACAATCATCCATATGGTCTCAGACCAGGCGCTCTACTATTTTAGATTAGAATTGAGCCATTACTCAGAAATCAACCCAATCAATGTCACTGGAGTGAATTAATCAAAGTGCAGGAATCGCCAAAAAATTAGGAAGTAGAGTAGAATGATTTAGATAGATTGTCTCATTAATAAGCCTTATGTTATCAATGCATATTATCCTATCATTAAAGGCTATGTTTTCCCTAGTCACTGAACTTTTAGGAAGACTAGATAGACCGTCAAGGATACTCAATACGCAGTTGGTTGCATAGACATCTGCCTCTTCACTGGAATCAGCCAATGAAGCCCGGGAGATATGAGATTGTTGTTCAACTTCCAAATCTGTATTTCCAGATTTAGTTTTCTGGCCATTGGGAAGGAAAAACGTGTTTATTTTCCCTTTTGTTGATGTCATCGATTTTTCTGCCTTTATTTTCGTTTTCTTTGTTTTGGGCTTTTGATCGATAATGACATTGGTCGACAAAGTAGCTGGACAAGAAATTCCAATTATAGTAATGGTTTCAGACGGTGTGTTAAATCTACTGCTTCTAGTGGTAGAGATCTAAGAACATTTTTTGAGGACTTCTTTCTAGGCCAAGGGATAGACAGTATGGAAGAATCCCGAACATCTCAGGGTCCCCCAAGCTGCCCAGAAAAGGAGCTTTGGAAATATTAGGCTCCCTTTCTGGAGAACAAAATAAATTCAGAGATGCACTCAGTCTGTCCTGCATATTGTTGCATTGCTGTCGAGACACACATGAGATATGCAAGTCATCAACTGTTCTGTGTGGTTGGGATGCCTAGAGATTAAGATCAGTTAAGACAGAGCCACAGCCAAAGCTCCTTTGAGAAAAATGATTCTTATTATTTATTTTATTCATAATCAAAACTAATTGGGAGGAATTGTATGTGACATTAGTATTCTACTCATTACAAGAGCTCTGTGGTGATTTCTGCATATTATTGACACTTTGTGAGGAACCTAGCATTGTCTTGTCACTTTTTGGGATTCTGGCATTTCATTCGTACTGTATGAGGGTTCCTGAATATCATTAATATGGAGTTAATATTCCTGTTGTATTCTGCTGTATCATAAGCTGCATGAGGATTCTTGCATATGTTTAGCACTTTGTGAGGACTCTGGCCCCTTATTAAGACTTTGTGAGGATTCTGGCATATCTTTGGAATCGTGTGAGGATTTCTGCATATCATTTGTTCTGCTGGAGGATTACATCTCACTAATGAAGCAAAAGCCTCCGATGTAATAAAAGCTGCCAGCAGGTGGCTTCTGCTTCATTAGTGCCGCAAGGGCAGAGATTAACTCAAGCACGGGAGGCTCGTCCATTTCACAAAATGGACGCCTCCTAGTGCTTGATTTTCAAAGGGGTTAAAACATGATTTGGTTAAATTTTACATAGGAACTTTGAATAAAAAGATGTTTATTGTATATTTTTTATTAGTGCCCATGTTTGAAGACCAAAATGATTTGGAGGGCTCTATTCCTTTAAGATTCAGCACCTGGATACCCCTGGGTTTTGCGCGCTATATAAATGTTCAAATAAATCAATGGCTGGACTGCATTTGCAGATGTGGGCTCCGAGAGGGTTTATTTCCATATCAGTGAGAGAAACATACTGAGGAGCGAAAGTCACAAGCAGAGGTGGTGGCGGAGGAGTGGAGGACCTGGCATCAGGATAACAAGGAACGAGATAGGTGGGAGGTGGGAGGAGACCGAGTGGAGGGCACGAGCAGCCAACAGCTTGCTTGGCACCAGGTTGGGATTATACTGGCAAGTAAAGCACACAATCTAGACTGCCTGCTTGCCTGCTTGCAGTGCCCAGGAATCTCAACCACTGAAAAGGGAATACAAAATTAGCATCAGAACATCCTCCAAGCAGAAGAGGAATGCAACCTGAAAGTGAGACACCCAGTAAAGAACTTGCCACCAGTGCTGGAAATGGGAATTACCAACTGCGGGAACCCACCAATCACCGTGGGAGAGGTGGGGGGTGGTGGGGAAGGAGGGCAAGGGATGATGAGGGGTAGCAGTGTAGGGTTGAATCAGGAGATTTTTCTCATTCCCCCCATAAATAAACATTTATGGTGGGGGAATTCTGACTACATTACTATCAACTAGAAACTAACTCAAGAAAGGATTGGCGTTTCCTATAAGGTTGCAAGGAAATTATAAAAGGTGCACATCGTTTATACAAACAAAATTTTACTAAAATATTTTCAGCAGAGTACAATATTAACAGGCATATTCACAAGCGCGCTTATTAGACATTTCAGTGGTAAAGCGGGTAACTCGAGTTCTGTGCTGGCAAATCCAGATCAATCACATGAAAGAACACAAATACATGTTTTGCCAGAATCCGGCCCAACGATCAGCGCAGCTTGCCACACTGCCAGGCTATTATGCAAGTCTATGCAAGAAACGGCTCAGATTAGAAGCTGTGCAGCTACATATGATGGCATATTTCCCCAAGCTAGTCATTGTTTTGCCTCTCACGCGGAGGTTGCCATGGCACTAGGAGACGCAGTTGACGCCCAGGCGATAGGAGTCTTCCGGCAACGCAGGAGCGTCTGCAATGTGTCAGGTGCTCGGTGCCGGTGGAGTGATGGTGAAAGTGAGCGTTTTGCTTCAGCATGGCCCGCAGGAAGCGATCTCCCAGTGCACGCTTTGATGTCTAGGATAACTGCTTCTTAGAAGAGCAGACAAATAGCTGGGGGTAGGGAGGCGGGGAGGGAAGGAACTCATCACAGGAGCATTCAGTGAGTTAAGTGAGATGAAAACCGGTGGGGGTGGAGGCGGGAATCGGGTGCGGAGATATGCAGGGGGGTGGGGGTGTTGGTGTAATGAGCCACGTAATGAGCCACGAAACATGTCTGGTTTACCCTAAGGCACCTTTGAAGGAGGGGTGCCCTGTGCAACTAAAATAATGGCCAAACGGACAAGACCGAGCCTTCTATTATAAAATAGGCCTTTCATGAAACGTGGGGGGAAGGGGGATTTGTGGGGCGGGGGTCATTCATAAAATAGTTGATCATATAATAATATCAGTAAACAAGACAATGTACTAAAATGAAAATATGTAAAATAAATTAAAAGTAGGTAAATGCAGGTTCGAATCCCAGTTTAATAGCTCAGGATTTTAAAGTGCCTGTTGCAGAGATCTGCTTGCACTTGGCAGGTTAGAATTTCCCTGCCTAGTGACATGGGTTTGCAGGCATCCTCCACCAAAACAGCTAAAGCGCTGTGGTCTCAGACGTGCTATTGCAGTCCCGCCTAAAAAAAAAAAAAGAAAACGATGAAAATATAATCTCCAATTTGCAACTCATGGAAAGCAAAAACACTGACAATGTCTTCTCTCAGAATGGTGGAAAACATGTTTTTAAAACACAAAGGTTTCTGTTTTAGCAGCACTTTGCACTGGCCAGTGTGAGTTTTGAATGTCTCAAATTGCCTCCTTTAGTGTTTCAATTCCTCCTAAAGTTCACCCTTTCGTTGCAGAGGCACCCCCATGTCAAAGCAGTGGTGGGCAATCTACCCAGGGGTGGAAATGGGAAAAAAGGAACTAGTGGTACTCTGGTTGCATCTAAAAAGGAGGGAGTGGGATGGTCAGAGGGTGGGAGGTGGGATGTCTAGTTGGGGGTGACCAGAATCAGAAACTTTGGCTTAAATAGTTGGATTTCACAGTCTATAGTAATAATGTCTTATTGAGTTTACTTACGAAAAAACAAAATGCATAATAAAGCCATATGACAGCATTTAAATAATTATAGCGACATGTTAAGCCAAAAGAATATTTGTATTTATTTATTTATTGGACATTTGTACGGCGCATATACACTAGTGTTTCCTGGCGCCACAAGAGATGGGTGGTTGGGCATGGGGGGCGTAACATAGGCAAGAAAGTAGAGCAACAAAAATGGTTATATTGGCCTTGTGACAATTCTCCTGTGCAAGTTCAAGACAAGGTGGTAAGTGCAGGGGGGGTTAGAGGGAGAAGTGCCCAAAGGGACGTGGGTAGGCAAGTGCTGTGGGGGTCAAGACGGCAAGTGCCAGGGGAAAGAGAGGGGCAAAGGAGGAAGAGTGCAGTGGACAGGGTGGACCAGGTTAGGGCTAGTCCGGGGAAGGGAACCAGAGGGCATGTGCTGGCAAGGGTGCTGGGGGAACTGGTAGTGGGTGGTGGTCTGTCCCCTGTATGACTCTGAAGGTACCAGGCCCCATTCACAGCAGCAGAGGGAACGTTAGCACAGGAGGAAGTCTTGAGAAATTCCAGGAACTTAAGGAGATCTGGCTCAAGTCTGAGGGGTGCAGGGAGGCAGTTCCAGAGGGAGGAACCAGCTGAGGAAAGGGATCTACCTCCCACTTTCTTCTTGGAGAAACGTTTGACCTGCAGAGAGTTGGAGCCAGACAACTGAAGGACTCTGGCAGGGAGGTATTTAGTGAGGGAAAGCTGGATGTAGAGAGGTCCCAGACCCCAGACAGCCTTGTGGATGATGCAAAGGGTCTTGGAGAGATTTTACGGATGGAGAGATGCGGTCCCTGGGCTTGAGGCCAAGGATAAGTCTTGCAATCCTATTCTGGATTAGTTGAAGGGGGCAAAGGGAGGAAAGTTGCAGATTGAGGAAGAGGTTGTTGCAGTAGTCCAGCCTAGAGAGAACCAGGGCTCCGGAGACATTGAGCTTCTGGGGGAAGGTGAGGAAAGATAGAATGCGACCTAAGGAGGTAGAGCTGAAAGTTGGACTTCTTGGCGAGGTCCATGATGTGTGGAGAGAAAGAGAGAGAGGAGTCAAAGATGACCCCTAGGTTTCTTGCCTCACACGTGGCTGAAGGGAACCAAGGAGGCTAGCCAAAGAGTGGCGGGGAAACAGGGAGCAGGTGTCCCAATGAGAAGGATGTCCATCTCACTTGAATTAAGGCAGAGATCATTGGCTGAGCACCATGCCTGAATAGCTGTCAGGTATGAGAGAGGAGGGGGAGTAGGTAGAGGATGGCAGCTTGAAGGAGAGCCTTGTGTCATCTGAATAACACTGGAAATGAGGGGAGAGGATGGAGATCAAGTCGGCCAGAGGGGCCAGGTAGATGGTGATAAGTCATGGTGAGCGGATAGAGCCCTGAGGCATACCAGAGTTAGAGAATGAAGTGCAGAGTGAGGTGGAAAAGACCCATTTGCACTTGGGAGCGTCTGTTTGAAAGGAAGGAGGTCAGCCACGCCAGTACCCGGTCTGTGATGCCGAGGGTATCATGGAGACGGTTTATGAGGATGTAGTGGTTGACTGTGTCAAAGGCAGAAGAAAGATCGAGGAGGATCAGAACTGAGGGAGTGTTTGAGTCCAGGTTAGAGAGCTGGTCTGCATGGGTGTTCAGGAGAGCAGTTTCCGTGCCTCTGGATGCTCTGAAACCGGACTGGCGGTCATGGAGGCAGCCAGTCATTTCATTGTGGAGGGTCAGTTGGGGGATGACCAGCTTCTCAACGGGTTTGCCCAAAAAAAGGGGTGAGAGAGATATGGCTATAGTTAGTTGGGGAGGAAGGGTCAGCAGACAACTTCTTTAGTCTTTAGGCGCGGGTGCACAAGAGAGTGCTTAAGGAGCTGTGGGAAGGAGCCAGTGGCAAAGGCGTGGTTGCAGATGTCAGCCAAGGCTGGGGCGAGAGAGGCAATGTTGTCCTTGATGGTTCTGGAGGAGCAGGGGAGCACCTGTTTAGTGGATACTTTCCGAGAGCGACAACTCTAGATATCTCGTCTGGTGCAATGGGAGAGAAGGAGGAGAGTATGGGGGAATTGGGGACAAGGGAGGCAAGAGAAGGGAGGAGGAAGGGGGAGCAGATGACAGAGAGGACAGGATGTCTTGAGTTTTGGAGAAGTGGGCGGCCAGAGCAGTGTAGAAGGCCTGGGAGGAAGGAGGAGAGGAGACTGAAGTAGGATTGGCAAGTTCCTTGCAGATTTAAAAAAGTTCAGCCATGTTATTGGTGGCTCCAGAGATGCAGACTTGGACATGAGCCCTCTTCTTGGAGCAGTTGGTGAGATGATATTGCCTTTGGAGTAGACAGCAGGCCAGTTTGTCACAGGATGAGCTAGATGTCAGCCACCTCCGCTCTGCAGTTTTGCACCTGCGTTTCAAAGCTGCCAAGTCGGAGTCATACCAAGTGTTGCATTTGGAGGCAAGCTTCATGCAGATCCTCGTTAAGGGGGCAAGGATGCCCAGAGTGTTAGAGATAGAGAGATGGAGGTTAACTAGAACAGAGTGAGTAGGAAGTTTAATTAAGGGGGTGGAGGAGGGGTGAAGGAAGAGGCAAATGCAGCAACTGACACGCGTCATCGGTCGAATGACGAAGGAGACTGATAGTGCAGGTGGAGAAATCATCAGGGGACACGCAAGGTCAAGGTGGGAGGAGAGGAGAGAGTAGTCAGACCAGGAGAAAGGGGTAGTAAGAGGATTGGAGAGTGGAATGACAGTTGAGATGAGAGCATCCAAGGTGTGTCCGGCAGAGTGGGTTGGGCCAGAGGAGAGGATACTGAGTGAAAGAGAATAGCAGAGGCCGCAAATAGGTACAGTAGCCACATCTGGAGAGTATTGATGGATGTTAAAGTCTCCAAGGAAGATAAGTTTGGGGGAGGAGGCAACAAGAGAGGAGGACATATCTGCCCATTCTTAGAGGAAGAGGCAGGTCAATCTGGGGGGTCTGTAGATGGTAGCGTGAGTAAGAGAGATGGTTGTGAGACAGATAGCCTGCAGACTAGGCTTTCAAAGGAGGAGTAGGTTTGAGTAGGGATGATGGTGGCAGCAACCCCCTCTGGGAAGATCAGGCCCTCGAGGCCTGGTGGCGGAGTGGCCCTAATCACGTGCCGAGTGTCCGAAGGGGGCCCCCCTTCGGACACTCGGCACGCGATTATACGCGATTCATGCAGTTTCAGGGATCTAACCCATTAATGGAAGAGGATATTCTCTGCAAAAGCTAAAATAATAGGGGCAGTTCAAAGAATAAAAGCCCTGATTTGAGAAAGGTCTATTAAGGGACTGAAACATGTGTCATCACAAAGGGCACCTCAACACATTAAATATTATTTTCTTAAAACTGGGGACAGTCTCATTCTCGGTCTTTTGTCCTTTTTCTTGAATGTTTGCATATGTAGCTAGCGCTTGGGTTTGCGAGAAGAAAGCGTAAATGCTAGAAAGCATTTAGCTGGCATTATAAAGCCCTTTCTGGGTGGAGACGCAGAGAAGCACCACTGGGCTCTGTGCGAAGATGTTATGGTACACTGTGGGAAAGTAATGTAAACAGTTTCTTGGCAGGCACAGAGGTCGCCTTTGCCTTAGTAGTGACAGCCTGGCCTAATCAGCATAGCATGGCTTGGTGTTCGCGGAGACAGAAAAGGTGGGGGCCATGGAGGCTGTGCCACATGGATAGAAGGCGAAGTGCCTTTTGCATGAGAGGAGAGATGGCCTGTTCTCTGGAGGAAAGAGGATTTTGTGAAGCCAACAGTGGAGTGAATGGGTATGAATGGAGAAATAGGAGGCAGGCACCACAGACAGATAGGCCATGACAGAGATATGTTTTGAAATGTCACGCTGACAGAACACGACAAGAACACAGAGTGAAAGTTCACAGACATTCAGGCACTGCCTGAATATAGAATTTGCTGATAGAGAAAGAGACATTCTTAGTTTAGAGAACAAAATAACCATAGGGATTTGTATACATCATTGCATAGTATAACCAGAGGTGAAGAGAAGGGAGTTTCTAGTTGTTGTTGGAGATGGTGTTAGATATTGATGGAGTTCGAGTTCGATGCGGGAGAGGTGTCTCCCTCTCCCTCATCGAACTCAAACTCCTGCTGGTGGTGCAGCAGAATCCAATGGCTTTGGGGGAGATTGAGAGCTTGGCAAAGGCTTGAGGCAGTTTGAGTGGCCAGATCAAAGAGAGAGGGGCCTGCCACTGACTGATTGATTGCAGAGTAGCAGGAGAGGAGAGACCTGGCCCTGGCAAACAGAGCTGGAGACCAAGGGAAGCAAATGGGAAGTATGGTTTATAGCCTAAACTGATTGATTAGAACAGACACTCACACAAAAAGAGCTTTGGGTTTGGGAAAGGGGAAATCAGACAGGGATTGTCTTAGATAGAGAGTGTGAAGTATGGTGTGGAATGGAGAGGAATGCTGATGTGACACCTGCCATATGTATATTGCATTAGACACTGATAGCTTGCATTAGAAGCCTGAAAGGCATATAGTTATCCACTGCATGGTAGATTTGCACCAAGATATATAAAGGTGCACATTCAAGATTTGCATAGTTTAATGGAATGCTTGCATCATCATCATGCATTGTTATGTATAAATAAATGTATCCTATTGTTATAATTGAATCGATTCATGTGTTGTCTTTGTGTATTATGTTATTGTGTCCATAGGAGTAAGATAGGTGTATGTTTGTAGGCGTAAGATAGGAGTAACACAGTGCACATAGGCCCTGAGATACGTAAGCGGGGGGGTATAGTGATCCCACACCCCCTAGGAGATTGTCGTAGGGTTGGCTAGAGTTGTCTAAAACCGGGGCATGGTTGCCCACGGGGGGCAAGACCATGGTAGGATTTGTTTTAGGACTCACAATGTCAGAGTAGTGATTGATAGCAGAGTGGCTTTATTTTTCACATCCACAATATCATTGTGGCTTACATTTTCACATCCTGAATGCTAAACTATAAGTCCCAGAATGCAAGATAATGCCAACCTGAAACATCTAGTTAACCCCACGATACATTCAGTGATTTAAGCCATGTAAAAAAACAAGTTGTGTAATAAACAAAGATGGATATGCAGATTATTTGTCACAAACATCCAGGACCTTGTTATTCATGAAGTTTAAAAAATCGGAATATTGATTTAAAGCCACTTTATTGTTTTGCATATCAAGATAGTAGACATCACGGAGATAATAAACACATCTTTAAATGGGTGCTTTCTGTTGCTCACTTTAACTATCACAGATTTGCAAGGTAACTGGTGCTTTGCAAGCTCTTTGAGTTGGAAATGTTACGGCATGCATATGAAAGGCTCTGCCAGTGATAAAAGAAATTGGTTTGCAACCAGAGCACCTTTTCTTTTAGTTTAATGATTTTTATTTATTAAGCAAATAAATTCATAACAGCAACCAAGAGTCACAGTCACTGTAAATGAGTTTGATACAATATATATATATATATATATATATATATATATATATATATATATATATATATATATATATATATATATATATATATAGTTGGCTACCTGCCTTACCTAAGGGTTTCACTAAGTGCCAAAAATGCAAAGTCTGCCCTCATGCAACCATCTGTAAATCTTTTGCACATCCTTTCACTGGCAAAGAATTTAAGCTGAAACATTTTATTAATTGTGAGACCCCGTTTGTGGTTTATGTTCTAGCTTGCCCCTGCCGTAAATGGTATGTGGGATCTACGACTTGTGTTCTTAAGCTCCGCATTTTACAGCATCTTAGAGCCATCAAAAACCTTGATCCCACGTATCCCATGGCCAAACATTTTAGGCAGGAACATGACAGTGATGTCTGTTTACTTACATTTTTCGCTGTCGCTCATGTACCGATTGACCCAAGGGGAGGTGATCGCACTTTAAAACTGAGACAGCTTGAAACCAGGTTTATTCTGGATTTTGACTCTAAGTATCCCAATGGGCACAATGTTGACGAGGAGTTATATACTTTTGTGGGAACTTAATTATTTTAATTATTTAGTTCCTTTTTGCACTTGCACACATCTCTTCCTTCTCTCCTGCCCTATGTTATTTGATCTTGACCTTCTGCCATAGATATACTGCTTTTTTGCTTCTCCTTTTTTCTGTGTTTACTTATTTACAAAAATGTTTATTGACCTGGCCTGGACTTGTCTATTTATTTAATGTTTGTTTTAAAAACAATTTTTTTTTTTTCTAATCTTTATCATTTACATTATCCAACTTTTTTCATTGTTTAGTTGGTGAACTTTGGCTGTCTTGCCCCAGTTTCTCTTCTGTGGTTAGGGGGTGTGAATTCTGTGAGTACATGTTTGTATCTGTACCCTGAAACTCTAGTGGTTGATACTGCTCCTCTACTATATAATTGCCTGTACCTTTTTTCATAATAAGCTCAAATATTATGCCATGCACTTGCACTTTATGATTACCTAACCTTCTTCAACTAGGCTATGCTGCGCGAGAGTTACGTTTATTACCTCATGCTTTTGCACTTCATATAGCAGTATGCTACATGCTTTCATCTTAAAGGTTGCATTCACTCATTTCATAATCTTTGAATAAATAGTGCACTTGCACTTTATGTTTATTCCACCTTTTCAACTGGGCCATGTTGCTAGAGTGACAGGTTTACCATCTACTGCACTTGCACTTTATATTGCATTTTACTACATGTTTTATTATTGAGACTGTATTCAATAGATTATTTTTTAAATCCTCAATGATATGCTTATGTTAACCTGGTTGACTAGGCCACTTGGTTAGAATGATATGCCCATGGCCTAATGCACTTGCACTTTATATTGTAGTTTGCTATATGTTTTTATCTGGAAGGTTGCATATAGGTTTGTCCGAGCTGTGTTCTTATCATGTACTATATATTATATACTACCATGGTTAGCGAAGATATGCACTTGCATTTCATACTTCTATATTTTTGTATTCATATTTGCTAGCTATTGGCACTTTTAGCCTCTAAGCTTCCAGAGGAAGATACTTGTACTTTATGTCACAGCTGCGGTTTTTATATGAATTTTAATTCTTGCTTATTTGTACTAATTTCTGTATAGCAAGTGTTATTGACAATCATTATATTGCCTGCTCCTTCCATTTATTTACTTTACATTTTCACATTTTCTACGTGGGCTTTTAACGTGCTTTGCAGTTTACTGTTGTGTCTAAACTTGCACTCTCTATGGTTAATGCAGCCTTTGATTACATTCCAAAATGGCCGCCATGGTATCATGCAAGTCTGTGAGCTTAGGTTTGTTGGCAACATGGAAGAAGGACTAATCTGCAATATCTACCTTCATTTTTTACACATCCTCCTAACGTGATCAAGCGCTCAGGGAAGCGCGAAACGCGTCGCTAAGGATACTGCCTCGGCGTCCTGTATTGCCTGTTGTGTGTTTTTGCCTTGTATTTTTTACCTCTTATTAAACTCGGTTTTTTCCTCCTAATTGGATTCGAGTTTTTCTTACTTTTCTGGGATTTAAAGACCTCATGCATGGAGTGCAGGTTTTTTCTATCCTCCATGTGCTAACATATATATATATATATATATATATATATATATATATATATATATATATATATATATATATATATATATATATATATATATATTATTATACATAAGGTATTAATATGTAAAGAACATTCAAAATATTTAAATGAATACAATCAAGCCGGTTTGGACACAGGTAAATGGTTGATAAAGGTTACTGATACATTTCCATTATATATGTAAAAATCATAAGGCATACAGGGGACACATACAAGAGACCACACAAAACAAGAGGAAAGAGACAAGAGGAAGGGGTAAATATTTTGCAAAGTAAATGGTCAAATAAGCTTCTAGATTCATCATTTCACAGATACAGATATTAAAATTAGGCGAGAAATATAAGATAATAATATAATGAAACATTTTCTATGAACCATGAGCCGACATATTGTGGAAATCTAAGTAGTTAATGAAAGGAGCCCATTTCAGGGTTTAATTATGCAATTTATCTAAATAGAAGGCCATGCAGTGTTCTATTCTGTTTGTATGACAAACGCTGTTCAACCAGTTCTTGCAAGAGATGTTTAGAAGTTGCTTCCAATTAGTGGTGACGAGCTTGATGGCGATAGGAAGATCGAATAAAGTGGAGGACAGCAGAGATATCTTTCCCTTAACTGCAATGCTGCCAAGAAAAATATTAGCAAAAGAATGAGGAATCTGAACTTTAAAAATAATCATTATGTGTTTCCAAACATCCTGTCACAACCTAAAAACATAAGGGCAGTCCTAAAACATATGTTTTTATGACCCTGGGGTATTTCTACAAGACCAACAATTTCCATCAGCTTGAACCTGAGATTTTGTGAGTTTTAAAGGAGTAATGAAGGCTCTATGCATGAAAAATAGAAGGTTTTGGGTGATGTTGGCCGGAGATGAGATTCTTCTCATTCTAGACCATAACAAAGACCATTTATTAACATAAAAAGTAGTACACCAGTCTGTTTCCCATTGAGTTTGGACAGTCCATGGGCAGTCCATTTTGACGTTGATAGTTCTACAGGTTCCAATGGTTTATAAAGTTTGGCAGCTTTGACATCAGCTTTGACATCAGAAGCAGTGGAAAGCAACTGTAACTTTGGAGTGTCCGGTGATAAGACATTATTATCATGAGTCTGAAGGCCATCTAGGCATGCATTAACCAATTTATTGCTGAAAGTCATATCTGATAGAGGAAGAGAGAAATATTGCCTTAAATCTTGAAATGATGCAATAGCGTAATTTGAACAATTTGGTCAATATATCTAATCCCTTTGGTGAGCCAGAACGTCCGGAAAAAGATTCTTCTATTGGTAATGACTGATTTCTTATACCACAGATAAGGTGAGAGCTTTTGGGAGGGGGATTTAATTGATGGAAAAGGGAAAGTTCTTAGAGCAGATCCGGATGCTTTAATGGGGTCCGAGAGGATGGAGGCTGCATGATGAAAGAGGAAAATTATGTCTACAATGTCGTGAGGATTTTTTTTCAAGTTTACACCAGGATGGGAGGCCATCAGAGTCAAATGGGGCATACCAAAAGCTAGTCTGCTTAAGTTGGAAAACAAAATAATATTTTTTGAAGTCAGGAAAATGGACTCCTCCTTGTTCAAAGGGGGTTTTGAGTGTCTTGAGTGTGATTCCTTTAGATTTACCTTTGCCCCAAAGAAAATTGAGTAAGATGGAGTTGATGGATTTGAAAAAGGTGGTGGGAAGAGGAACAGGAAGCATTTGTAGCATATATAAAATAATGGGGGAAAGCATCATTTTGATGGTGTCGAGACGTCCCCACCAGGAGAGAAATAGGGGGACCAGGTAGAGGTAAGTTCGGAAGGCCTATTGAGTAAAATGTTCATATTGATTTTAATAGTACTGTTAAGGGTGGACACAAACTGTAAACCCAAATATTTAAAGGAATTAGTACACCATTTGAAACCAAAAATGTCTTATTCATGTTTAAGGCAAAAGGAATTCAAAGTCAGTAACTCTGATTTGTCTCTATTGATTTTGTAGCCCGATACTGCTGGTGTTGTTTAGGATTCTTTAACAGGATAAGAATATCGTCAGCATATGCAGCGACCTTTGTTTCATAATTACAAAAAGAAATCCCAGGGTTATTTTTGTTTTGCCTAATGAGTTCTAAGAGAGGTTCAAGAGGCAGTACATATAGAATAAGGGAATATGGGCATCCCTGTCTGGTACCTCTTTGTAACGAGAAAAAGGATGAGGTTTGCCCATTGATGAATATGAAGGATTTTGGGTTTGAGTAAAGAAGTTTGACTAGGGAGATGAAGCCTTCGCGACACCCCTGCCATTGTAGGGCACGGAACATAAAATCACAGTTAACTGTATCAAGGGCCTTTTCGGCATCTAGTGCAATGGTGGTGTAACCCTGTTTATCATTTTTATCTCTGGCAGTAATGTGTAGGGCATTCAGTAAAAGTCTGTCATAGGCTGAGATGATTCTGCCCTTAACATATCCTACTTGATTGAGTTTGATCAATTTGGAAAGTTAAGATTCTTTTCTATTAGCTGATCTATTGGCAAACATTTTACTTTCTGCATTAATAAGGGAGATGGGCCTATATTATTTAGGGAAATCAAGATCTCTTCCTGGTTTAGGAAATAGAATAAGACGGGCTTCAGAAAAAGTACTTGATGAAAATCCTTTGCACATGAAAGAGGAAAATAAGGTTTTAAGTCTAGGGGTAAGCTGACACGAGAATTGACTGAACAATTCTGTAGATATGCCATCTGGTGCTTTGCCTCTACTCAGCCCTTTGATGGCTTATTTAATTTCATTAGTTGTAAGTTCTCCTTCAAGGTCTGTAAGATCAGTTGTAGGGTAGGAGCTTCTGTTAATACAACTAAAAAAGTTAGTAAGATTGGATTCTGTGATAATAGAATCTGGGGAGTATAAATCAATCATAGTAGTATTTCTTGAAGGTTTCAATGATGCCCGAAGGATCTTTAATTACAGTTCCTGAGGTATTGTTGATGCTAGAAATAAGTGTTCTTTCTTTTTTAGCTTTGAGATAGGATGCAAGGGCCCTACCAGCCTTCTTCGAAGTTTGATGCATTTTGGATTTATACTTTAATATAGCACCATTGGCTTGTTCAGTGAGTTTTCTTTTTATTTGAAAATGTAGGGGGGTCTACATTGGAGGAGGAAAGATACAATTGTTTTTCGGCTATAGTAAGAAGCAAGTAAAGATTGTCAAGGTCTTTTTTGTAATGTTTCTTTTTCATACTTTAATAGGCAATAATGTTTCCTCCAAGGGTGACTTTGAAGGAATCCCAATTATTACTTACAGAAGTGTCATTGGAATTATCTCCTAAGTATTGATGTTGGAATGAGAGTAGTGATTGGATGAACTTCTCATCCTGAAGGAGACATTTGTTGAATCTCCATTTAGAGGATGGTCTTTTAATATCTGAGAGATCCAATGTAGTGATAACAGGGGCATGGTCAGAGATTATAATATTTGAGATGTGGGAGTCGGTAATGGAATTTGTAAGGGATGTGGTAATAAATATATAGTCACGGCATGAAAGGGTATTATGGGGATGTGAATGGAATGTATAATCTAAATCAACCGGATGTGCAAGTCTCCAGGTATCAATAAGACCTGTCTCAGATAGGCATTGCTTAAAGGCTTTATGTGACATGGAATTTTTGAATGAACATTTGGATTTTCTATCCAGGAAAAGGTCCAAGATGTGGTTCTTGTCCCCACATAGTATAAGGTTAGGGAAGTTGGATGTAAGAATGATCTGTTTGATAGAGAGCCAAAAATCCAGATCAGGAAGAGTGTGACCATAAATGCACATGATTGGGATGATGTCAGATCCAATATGCAATTTAACCAAAGCCCATCTTCCATTGGTGTCCACATCCTGATCAACAATCGTATATGATGGTTTCTTACTGATCAAAATAGCTACGCCATTCGTCTTACCTACAGCAGCACTTGCTATTACATCTTTTACCCAAAAAGTCTTGAGTTTCATAGCTTCAGGAATGGAGAGATGGGATTCTTGCAAACATGCAATAGATGGATTAAGCTTGTTCAGATGAGAGATGATCTTATATCGCTTAATCAGGTGATTACAGACCTTAATGTTCCACGTTACACATCTAAACACCATTGTGATTTACAGAAATTGTTATTATAGGTAAATTAAGAAACCTTACGGAAAACAAATCATTAAGAATTGTACGCAAGATAATAAATAAATTGTTCTGAGCCACCATATGATTGAATAACAAATGCACCACCAATTGTAGGGATTACCATGAAAGGGAGACACAAAAGGAACATGGGAAGGGAAGGGTAAACTTGACTAGCAGGATAGAAAAAAGAGATATAAAACAGGTATTAAAGAACATAACAGTGATGATATAGAATGGATTAGAGATGTAGAAGGGATCTTGTAAGGTCGGAGCTGATGACACCAGCAGGGCTAAAAAAAGAAAGAAAAAGAAAACAGTCCTGAGAAAAGAAGGGTACTCAGCGGTGCTCAGCCCACCACACAAGTGGGTATATTTTAAAAACTGCAGCATAACGTGGTATAGCAAAAATAGTCAAGTTCCAGATGTTGATGGGTTGATGGGCAAAGATGTATACATGTTTTGGGTTTTGAGAGAACGGATAAACACCTTGAGATCACTAGGTTCATCATAGATTGAAATACAGCCTTCAAAGGTTACCTTAAAGGAGCATGAAGGATATAGTCCATATCTGACATTGAGCTGTTTAAGCGCAGGACAGTAGGAGAGAAGCTCTTTCCTACGTTGGGCCGTCTTCTAGGCAACGTCTTGAGAAATGTAAATCCTGTTACTGTGCCAAGTTAGAAAATTCCTTTCCTTGGTTTTTGGTATAATTAGCTGTAATTGGGTATATTACAGTAAGCAAAAAATCATAGTGCACGAAGAGCGTTGCGATGGTAGTGAACTCTGGCAGGGCGAATGCGGTTTGCACATTGAATATTGAGGGGTATTTCTTTAGGTATATGTAGTACCGCTGACAGTAGATTTTGAAGAAATGAGATGGCACCATTCCCCTCACATCCCTCCGGAAGCCCTGTTGTGTGAAGATTATTACGCCTGCTTCTGTTTTCTAAATCTTCTGCAAAAACAATTATATTTTCCATTTCTGCCATTCTCTTTTCAAAGACATTCCACCTTTCATCGAACTGTTGCAATTTTTGGTTGGTGGTTTCTATGAATGGTTTAAGTGACCTTATTTCTTGCAGTATGCTATCAATTGCAGGGTTCACAGAGGGCTGCGGCAGGGGCGACATGCTTTTTAGCCTTTTATTGGCAGTAGACACTGCCTATGTCTCCTTTGAGGCTACGGCAGTTTTTGATTATTTATCCCAGAAGCCATGTTGAAAATTATAGGGACTAATAATGTGAGGCACATATCAAAGATTATATATGACCAGCCCAAAGAGAGTCAAATTGTTAGAGCAGATGGCAAGGACTTTAGTACGTGAAATTTAAAGGGTGATTCATTTCAAATTGCCATGTAATCCTGAGCTGAGACAAAGAACTGGAATCTCATAAAGTTAATATAATGCTCTTAAATCATGCAGTTAAGGTATGTTTCTCTTCAAAATACCTTAAAACGTGTTTGTTTTCCTCCTTTTTTCCTTTTTATCACATGCAACCACTAGATGGTGCTGTTACAGCTGTAGAATGCCGACTAGGCCTGAGCCCGCAAGTTGCGTAATTGTTGTTGCAGAGGGCTTCCTCACATGTGAAGGGAACACAAAGCCAACAGCTGCTGTGAGATCAGGGAAACGACACAGGCACTCCGTGGAACGTCATGGCCCTGTTGAAAATGGATCGGAGTCCTTCTCTACGACAGCTGCCCACCTCGCTGTACATGAGAAGAAGTAATACCTTTAAACGAATGCTGCAAGGTAAAAAAAATATTGTGGTGAGCCGGAGCTACACGCTCAAGCGCCATTCCCTACGACGCCAAGCCATATCCCCATCCAACCTGAGCACCTTAATGACCTGCAGAGCCACCAACGCTGTGTGTGTGTTTGCCAAGCTGTGACTTCAGAAATTGGCAGTGCTTGACTGCCCGGCCTGAGACGATTCTATTTTTGGCTCAGGACAAAGACAAAGCATCAATAATGCTTTTCTTGGGTCCAGGCATCAAGTCCTAAAAAGAAATATGATATGATATGATATGATATGGCATTTGTAACGCGCCTATACACAAGTGTTTCAAGGCGCGACGAGGCAGGGGGGGGGAACAAGGGGAAGACAGACAACGATCCTACTAGGCCAGGTGTCATTCAGATCGCGCAAGTGCAGGGGTGGGGGGAAGGGAAAAGTGCAAGGGGAAGGGGAGGGGGGGGTGCAGTACAAGGTAAGTAGCGTAAAAAATAATAAATAAGGCCAGCTGGTGGCAAGTGCAAGGTAGATGCAGAACAAGTGCTGGGAAGGGGGGGCTGTAAGGATACAGTGACAGTCCCGCAGTGCAGGGGGGTGCCAGGGAGGCAGTGCATGTGGAGAGTGGCTGGGCCCTGGACCGAGGTCACTGAGAGTGGCCCAGTTGCAGATTCAGAGCAGATTCAGTGAAGAATTAAAGCTGTTCAGCAGGGGAGAGGGAGAGAGAAAGCAGAAGCAAAGAGGACGGTTTTGAGGTGCTTCCAGAACCGGAGGTGGTTCTCCTCAAGTTTCAGGGAGGCAGGAAGGCTGTTCCAGAGGGAGGCCCCTGCTGCAGAGAGAGATCTACCCCCAGCTTGTTGCTTCGAGAAGCGGCTGACCCTGAGGGAGTTGGAGACGGATGAGCGAAGGGCTCGGGAAGGAAGATATTTAGGAAGAGAGAGTTGAAGGTATTTGGGCCCCAGGCCCCAGAAGACCTTGTGGACAATGCAGAGGGTTTTGAACTTAATCCTCGTAGCCACTGGGAGCCAGTGTAGAGATTTCAGTCCTGGAGAGATACGGTCCCTGGGCTTGAGGCCAAGGACAAGTCTCGCAGTTCTGTTCTGGATGAGTTGCAGAGGGCGGAGAGTGGAGGCTGGCAGATTAAGATAGAGGCTGTTACAGTAGTCCAGCTTTGAGAGAACCAGGGCTCGGGAGACAGTGAGCTTCTGGGGGGAGGAGAGGAAGGGAAGAATACCTCTGAGGAGGTGCAGCTGGTAGTGTGCCTTCTTAGAGACGTCTGATATATGAGGAGAGAAGGAGAGTGTGGAGTCGAAGATGACCCAGAGGTTTTTTGCCTTGCAGGTAGGAGCAGGAAGGGGGCCAAGGGAGGCCGGCCAGAGAGCTGCAGGGAAGGAGGGAGTGGGTGTGCCGATAAGTAGAATCTCAGTCTTACTGGCATTAAGGCAAAGGTCATTGGCGGCACACCATTCCTGGATAGCAGACAGACAGTCAGAGATGAGGGAAGGAGAGGAGGAAGCCGAGGGTAGCCTGAAAATGAGCTGGGTATCATCCGCATAGCACTGGAAGTTGGGGCAGAGAGCGGCGATGCGGAGGGCAAGGAGTGCCAGATACTGGTTGAAAAGCCAGGGAGAGAGGTTAGATCCCTGGGGAACACCACAGGAGGAGAAAAAGATGTCAGAGAGGAAGGTCCCCAGTTGGACCTGGGAGGGTCGATTGGAAAGGAAAGAGGTCAGCCACGCCAGAGCCTGACCAGTGATACCCAGGTTATCACGGAGATGGTTGAGCAGGATGGCATGGTTGATAGTGTCAAAGGCAGAGGAGAGATCGAGTAGAATGAGAACACACGGAGTGTTGGAATCGAGGTTCGAGAGCAGGTCCTCACGGATGTTCAGGAGAGCAGTTTCCGTGCTTCTGGCAGCTCTGAAGCCAGATTGATGTTCATGAAGACTACCAACAGATTCAGCGTGGAGGTTAAGCTGGGAGATGGCCAGTTTCTCCAGGAGCTTGCCCAGGAAGGGAGTAATGGAGATTGGGCGATAGTTGGCCGGGCAGGAAGGGTCAGAAGAGGGTTTCTTGAGGAGGGGGTGCACAAGGGAGTGCTTGAGGGGGGAAGGGAAGACTCCAGAGGTGAAGGAGTGGTTGCAAAAATCAGCCAGGGCAGGAGCCAGGGAGTCGATGTGGTCCTTGATGGTTTTGGAAGAACAGGGGTGAACCTGTTTAGACGAGACTTTCATAGATCGGACTTGTCTGGAAACCTCGTCAGCAGAAAAAAGTGGAAAGGCAGAGAAGGAGGGAGGAGGGGTGGCTGCAGAAGGGCCAGAGGAAGAGCCGGGAATAGAGGGAGGGAGGTGAAAGGAGGAGAGCGAGGACAGGATGTCCTGAGTTTTTGAGATGAAGTGAGAGGCCAGTGCAGTGCAGAGGGCCTGGGAGGGGACAGGAGAGGTAGAGACTGCAGCAGGGTTGGCCAGCTCCTTGCAGATTGTAAAGAGTTCGGCCGAGTTGTTTGATGCCTCAGAGATGCGGGCTTGGATAAGGGCTCTCTTCTTGGTGAGAACGGAGAGCCGGTATTGCCTTTGGAGCAGGCGGCAGGCCAGTTTGTCAGAGGATGAACATGAAGCACGCCATTTCCTCTCTGCCACCCTGCACTTGCGTTTTAGGGTGACGAGATCCGAGTCATACCAGGAGTTACATTTGGCTTTGGGCTTCAGGCGGATTCTCATGACGGGGGCAAGGATATCAAGAGTATTAGATATAGCAGAGTGGAGCATGGAGAGGGCTGTGTCAGGGTGGGAGTCAGCCGAAGGGGGAGGCGGGGGCGAGAAGGTAGCAGCAAAAGCCTCAACTGACACGCGCTTCATGGGTCGGATGGCCGAGAAGGTGGGTGGTAGTGAAGAGGGTGGCTTTGCCTGTGGGGTAGGGAGGGTGATGTGGGAGGATAGGAGAAAGTGATCACACCAGGAGAGAGGAGTGGAGAGAGGGACGGAGAGGGGAACGTCAGAGGAGATCAGAGCATCAAGAGTGTGCCCTGCAGAGTGAGTAGGCCCAGACGGGAGAATAGAGAGTGCGACACATTAATGTGCCATCACCATAAATGAGCATATAAATGTGCCCTCTGAAAAAAAATGGGGGGACTCTGTCTACCCACGTGAACCCTTGACTTGAACCCTGCTTGAGCCTTTTAACTAAAGAATTGTAATGATTTATATTACACTTCCATCTCTGTGTTGACGCATTGACTCAATGCTGAATACAAATCCCTGATGAACACCAACCCAGGGCTCCCCAGCTCCCTTAAAGCCTGAAATTCACGGAAACCTGCAGGAGCTATCACACTGCCAGGCTTGTCTCTGCAGTCTACTGGGGCAATCATGTCAACCGCTGAGCATTCACAAACGCTGAGGAGAGACATCGCAAACTAAACTCAGAAAATGGAACAATTGGATTGAATCTACGGCTGGATCGATGGAGCAAATGAAAGCCAGCACACCAGACATTGTCAACACTGTAATGAAAGGGACCCTGATACTCAGACTGTTAGACCTCTACTGGAGGTCTTTCAATTGATTTATCTAATATCTAATTCTAGCGATGAAGAACCATCTACCTCTGCTGATATCCATGGGGTTAACAAACAAATGCTTTTCAGATGCATCTCAAGCACCTGTTATGCTCACCTTGTCTCTGCAGGGGTGTCTGGAGCCTCGATACTGGGTGCTGGAATGTGTGCTTGTCCTGTCCTCACTCCTCCCCGACTCGCTTTCGTGGCACGAACCATACAGCAAGGGAATAGGAATTAGAACATAGCGAGACCCCTCTCAGCCTCTTCTCCAGGTAACTTCACCCCCTCCTTCTCCCCGTTAACTGCTGCTCACCTGATGGAATTAGTAGGTGGGCTCTCCGTCCTGCTCTTCGTCAGGGGATCAATGTCCGTGCTTGTCCGTTGCCCCAGTCCAGTTACTTCACTGACTCGGAAATGAGAGCCAGACCCAGTCCAGCTGCGGTGCTGGCGTCTTGAATGTTGCAGTTCTAGTCGTGCTTGTGTCACAACCTTTGCGCCGCCTTGGTGTGGTGTTTTTTCCTCTATCTTAGTTCACTCTCTGCTTTCTTATCTTTTCGCAGGTTCGGTCTTGTTGGGATGGAATGCCGTGGATCGCACTGTTGCGGCGATGCAAATGTAAGTATTTCCTTTATGCTGCGAATTATGCTGTGTGCGTATGGAATTGCACTGTTCAATAAATGTCTCTACCTTTCCTTCTGCAGGTTTTCATTCGCATGGATGGGCCTTCAAACAGTTGAGGTAAGATTGCTAGCGCTGCTTTCTCTGTGCAGTATGGCGACGTATGCTTACTTTAATGTTTAAAGTCTCTTTCTCTTCTTCCTTCCGCAGGCTTCTGTTCGCACTGATGCGGGCTGCAGTTTTCCAGGTTTGTAAATTTGCACTGCTCTTAATGCACGATGCAGCCCTTGATTTCTTACTCACGTCGGTTCGACCGCCGGATGGGTGTTCAGGATGCTGTGGACTCAGTAACAGATCATGGATGCTAAATGCATGATGATTGTTCGAGGATGCTGAAGAATTGATACAGGTAAGCCACGTGCTCTTGATGTTTCTTTCCAAAGGTCACGGTGAGCATCACGCTGCTGCTGCAGAATGACGCAAAGCAAGGCTCCAGATGCAGGGTGTGGCTTATATAGGCAGCCACACCCAAACACCTCTAAACACTAGAGCGCATGGATTGACAGCCAGGAACTAGTGAGTCAGCCATGTTAGGAGAACAGGAAGTAGCTCATTTAACAGTCCAACCATGAGCTTGGTACCAAAGACGCCAAGACAGTGTCCATACTCCCTTCCTTTGCTTCTTGCTGGTTTCTCTTGGCCCTGCACTACTCACGGCCTTCCTATGTGATGGCTCCATAGTAGAGGAATGGGAGCAGCATGCCAATGAATGCTCCGGTTGTGGCGTGGTTGGCCTCGTGGTCGTGACAGCACCCACCAGGAGGTAGAGGGGCAAAAACACAGCATGGGATTTTGGCCCATTCCAGACAAAACAGCTGCTAGTAGTTAACATTTCACATAGATCACTCACTTCAGCTGAATTTCACTGTTAAATGAGGGTTAATCATTTGTGCATGCTACCACTAACAGAGCATTTTCTTCACAGCTTAAGGTGCAGCATTCTGTCAGGACTCAGTCTTATCTGGCTCTGTCTTAGGAGTTGAAGAGGTTTGGCCAACCCCTATCAGAATCCATCTTGTCAGATGATGATATGTCCACCCGAGTGCAGGATAACACTTGGAGAGTCGTCCAAGGATGAGGGAAAACCCTGAATAGGGGAAAACCCTGCTGCAGACTTGTATGTGCACCTTCTGAAGAGGAGAGCACTCAACATGCAGTCCCTAGATAGGACAATAGAAGAGCAGACGACTCCGGAAATGGAAGATGTGGAGAGAAAGACCAGGTGAAGTCCACAGCCAGGACAATAGAAGAGCAGGCCACCCCGGAAATGGAAGGCGTGGAGAGAAAGGCCAGGTGAGGTCCACAGCCAGGTCAATAGAAGAGCAGGCGACTCCGTAAATGGAGGGCGTGGAGAGAAAGGCCAGGTGAAGTCCACAGCCAGGACAATAGAAGAGCAGGAGACTCCGGAAATGGAAGGCATGGAGAGAAAGGCCAGGTGAAGTCCACAGCCAAGACAATAGAAGAGCAGACGACTCCGGAAATTGAAGGCTTGGAGAGAAAGGCCAGGTGAAGTCCACAGCCAGGACAATAGAAGAGCAGGTGACTCCGGAAATGGAAGGCGTGGGGAGAAAGGCCAGGTGAAATCCACAGCCAAGACAATAGAAGAGCAGGCAACTCCGGAAATGGAAGGCGTGGAGAGAAAGGCCAGGTGAAGTCCACAGTCATGACAATAGAAGAGCAGGCGACTCCATAAATGGAAGGTGTGGAGAGAAAGGCCAGGTGAAGTCCACAGCCAAGACAATGGAAGAGCAGGCGTCTCTGGAAATGGAAGGCGTGGAGAGAAAGGCCAGGTGAAGTGCACAGCCAGGACAATAGAAGAGCAGGAGACTCCGGAGATGGAAGGGGTGGAGAGAAAGGCCAGGTGAAGTCTACAGCCAAGACAACAGAAGAGCATGTGACTCCGGAAATGGAAGGCGTGGAGAGAAAGACCAGGTGAAGTGCACAGCCAAGACAATAGAAGAGCATGTGACTCCGGAAATGGAAGGCGTGGAGCGAAAGACCAGGTGAAGTCCACAACCCTGACAATAGAAGAGCAGGCGACTCCGGAAATGGAAGGCGTGGAGAGAGAGACCAGGTGAAGGCCACAGCCATGACAATAGAAGAGCAGGCGACTCCGTAAATGGAGGGCGTGGAGAGAAAGGCCAGGTGAAGTCCACAGCCAAGACAATAGAAGAGCAGGCGACTCTGGAAATGGAAGGTGTGGAGAGAAAGGCCAGGTGAAGTGCACAGCCAGGACACTAGAAGAGCAGACGACTCCGGAAATGGAAGGCGTGGAGAGAAAGGCCAGTTGAAGTCAACAACCAGGACACTAGAAGAGCAGGTGACTCCAGAAATGGAAAGCATGGAGAGAAAGGCCAGGTGAAGTCCAAAGCCATGACAATAGAAGAGCAGGCGACTCCAGAAATGGAAGGCGTGGAGAGAAAGGCCAGGTGAAGTGCACAGCCAGGACAATGAAAGACCGGGCGACTCCAGAAATGAAAGGCGTGGAGAGAAAGGCCAGGTGAAGTCCACAGCCAGGACAATGGAAGAGCAGGCGACTCCGGAAATGGAAGGCGTGGAGAGAAAGGCCAGGTGAAGTGCAAATCCAAGACAATAGAAGAGCAGGCGACTGCGGAAATGGAAGGCGTGGAGAGAAAGGCCAGGTGAAGTCCACAGCCAGGACAATAGAAGAGCAGGCGACTCCATAAATGGAAGGTGTGGAGAGAAAGGCCAGGTGAAGTCCACAGCCAAGGCAATGGAAGAGCAGGCGTCTCTGGAAATGGAAGGCGTGGAGAGAAAGGCCAGGTGAAGTGCACAGCCAGGACAATAGAAGAGCAGGAGACTCCGGAGATGGAAGGGGTGGAGAGAAAGGCCAGGTGAAGTCTACAGCCAAGACAACAGAAGAGCATGTGACTCCGGAAATGGAAGGCGTGGAGAGAAAGACCAGGTGAAGTGCACAGCCAAGACAGTAGAAGAGCATGTGACTCCGGAAATGGAAGGCGTGGAGAGAAAGACCAGGTGAAGTCCACAGCCATGACAATAGAAGAGCAGGAGACTCCGGAGATGGAAGGCATGGAGAGATAGCCCAGGTGAAGGCCACAGCCATGACAATAGAAGAGCAGGCGACTCCGGAAATGGAAGGCGTGGAGAGAGAGGCCAGGTGAAGGCCACAGCCATGACAATAGAAGAGCAGGCGACTCCGTAAATGGAGGGCGTGGAGAGAAAGGCCAGGTGAAGTCCACAGCCAAGACAATAGAAGAGCAGGCGACTCTGGAAATGGAAGGTGTGGAGAGAAAGGCCAGGTGAAGTGCACAGCCAGGACACTAGAAGAGCAGACGACTCCGGAAATGGAAGGCGTGGAGAGAAAGGCCAGTTGAAGTCCACAACCAGGACACTAGAAGAGCAGGTGACTCCAGAAATGGAAAGCATGGAGAGAAAGGCCAGGTGAAGTCCAAAGCCATGACAATAGAAGAGCAGGCGACTCCAGAAATGGAAGGCGTGGAGAGAAAGGCCAGGTGAAGTGCACAGCCAGGACAATGAAAGACCGGGCGACTCCAGAAATGAAAGGCGTGGAGAGAAAGGCCAGGTGAAGTGCACAGCCAGGACACTAGAAGAGCAGACGACTCCGGAAATGGAAGGCGTGGAGAGAAAGGCCAGTTGAAGTCCACAACCAGGACACTAGAAGAGCAGGTGACTCCAGAAATGGAAAGCATGGAGAGAAAGGCCAGGTGAAGTCCAAAGCCATGACAATAGAAGAGCAGGCGACTCCAGAAATGGAAGGCGTGGAGAGAAAGGCCAGGTGAAGTGCACAGCCAGGACAATGAAAGACCGGGCGACTCCAGAAATGAAAGGCGTGGAGAGAAAGGCCAGGTGAAGTCCACAGCCAGGACAATTGAAGAGCAGGCGACTCCGGAAATGGAAGGCGTGGAGAGAAAGGCCAGGTGAAGTGCAAATCCAAGACAATAGAAGAGCAGGCGACTCCGGAAATGGAAGGCGTGGAGAGAAAGACCAGGTGAAGTGCACAGCCAGGACAATAGAAGAGCAGGAGACTCCGGAGATGGAAGGCGTGAAGAGAAAGTCCAGGTGAAGTGCACAGCCAGGACAATAGAAGAGCAGGAGACTCCGGAGATGGAAGGTGTGGAGAGAAAGACCAGGTGAAGTGCACAGCCAGGACAATAGAAGAGCAGGAGACTCCAGAGATGGAAGGCGTGGAGAGAAAAGCCAGGTGAAGTCCACAGCCAGGACAATAGAAGAGCAGGTGACTCTGGAAATGGAAGGCATGGAGAGAAAGGCCAGGTGAAGTCCACAACCATGACAATAGAAGAGCAGGCGACTCCGTAAATGGAGGGCGTGGGGAGAAAGGCCAGGTGAAGTCCACAGCCATGACAATAGAAGATCACGCGACTCAGGAAATGGAAGGCGTGGAGAGAAAGGCCAGGTGAAGTGCACAGCCAAGGCAATAGAAGAGCAGGCGACTCCGCAAATGGAAGGCGTGGAGAGAAAGGCCAGGTGAAGTCCACAACCATGACAATAGAAGAGCAGGCGACTCCGTAAATGGAGGGCGTGGAGAGAAAGGCCAGGTGAAGTCAACAGCCATGACAATAGAAGATCACGCGACTCAGGAAATGGAAGGCGTGGAGAGAAAGGCCAGGTGAAGTGCACAGCCAGGACACTAGAAAAGCAGGCGACTCCGGAAATGGAAGGCGTGGAGAGAAAGGCGAGGTGAAGTCCACAGCCAGGACAATAGAAGAGCAGGTGACTCCAGAAATGGAAGGCGTGGAGAGAAAGGCCAGGTGAAGTGCACAGCCAGGACAATAGAAGAGCAGGAGACTCCGGAGATGGAAGGGGTGGAGAGAAAGGCCAGGTGAAGTCTACAGCCAAGACAACAGAAGAGCATGTGACTCCGGAAATGGAAGGCGTGGAGAGAAAGACCAGGTGAAGTGCACAGCCAAGACAATAGAAGAGCATGTGACTCCGGAAATGGAAGGCATGGAGAGAAAGACCAGGTGAAGTCCACAACCCTGACAACAGAAGAGCAGGCGACTCCGGAAATGGAAGGCGTGGAGAGAGAGGCCAGGTGAAGGCCACAGCCATGACAATAGAAGAGCAGGCGACTCCGTAAATGGAGGGCGTGGAGAGAAAGGCCAGGTGAAGTCCACAGCCAAGACTATAGAAGAGCAGGCGACTCTGGAAATGGAAGGTGTGGAGAGAAAGGCCAGGTGAAGTGCACAGCCAGGACACTAGAAGAGCAGACGACTCCGGAAATGGAAGGCGTGGAGAGAAAGGCCAGTTGAAGTCCACAACCAGGACACTAGAAGAGCAGGTGACTCCAGAAATGGAAAGCATGGAGAGAAAGGCCAGGTGAAGTCCAAAGCCATGACAATAGAAGAGCAGGCGACTCCAGAAATGGAAGGCGTGGAGAGAAAGGCCAGGTGAAGTGCACAGCCAGGACAATGAAAGACCGGGCGACTCCAGAAATGAAAGGCGTGGAGAGAAAGGCCAGGTGAAGTCCACAGCCAGGACAATGGAAGAGCAGGCGACTCCGGAAATGGAAGGCGTGGAGAGAAAGGCCAGGTGAAGTGCACAGCCAGGACAATAGAAGAGCAGGAGACTCCGGAGATGGAAGGCGTGGAGAGAAAGACCAGGTGAAGTGCACAGCCAGGACAATAGAAGAGCAGGAGACTCCAGAGATGGAAGGCGTGGAGAGAAAAGCCAGGTGAAGTCCACAGCCAGGGCAATAGAAGAGCAGGTGACTCTGGAAATGGAAGGCATGGAGAGAAAGGCCAGGTGAAGTCCACAACCATGACAATAGAAGAGCAGGCGACTCCGTAAATGGAGGGCGTGGAGAGAAAGGCCAGGTGAAGTCCACAGCCATGACAATAGAAGATCACGCGACTCAGGAAATGGAAGGCGTGGAGAGAAAGGCCAGGTGAAGTGCACAGCCAAGGCAATAGAAGAGCAGGCGACTCCGCAAATGGAAGGCGTGGAGAGAAAGGCCAGGTGAAGTCCACAACCATGACAATAGAAGAGCAGGCGACTCCGTAAATGGAGGGCGTGGAGAGAAAGGCCAGGTGAAGTCAACAGCCATGACAATAGAAGATCACGCGACTCAGGAAATGGAAGGCGTGGAGAGAAAGGCCAGGTGAAGTGCACAGCCAGGACACTAGAAAAGCAGGCGAATCCGGAAATGGAAGGCGTGGAGAGAAAGGCGAGGTGAAGTCCACAGCCAGGACAATAGAAGAGCAGGTGACTCCAGAAATGGAAGGCGTGGAGAGAAAGGCCAGGTGAAGTGCACAGCCAGAACACTAGAAGAGCAGGTGACTCCAGAAATGGAAGGCGTGGAAAGGCCAGGTGAAGTGCACAGCCAGGACACTAGAAAAGCAGGCGACTCCGGAAATGGAAGGCGTGGAGAGAAAGGCGAGGTGAAGTCCACAGCCAGGACAATAGAAGAGCAGGCGACTCTGGAAATGGAAGGCGTGGAGATAAAGGCCAGGTGAAGTGCACAGCCAGGACAATGGAAGAGCAGGCGACTCCGGAGATGGAAGGCGTGGAGAGAAAGGCCAGGTGAAGTCCACAGCCAGGACAATAGAAGAGCAGGCGACTCTGGAAATGGAAGGCGTGGAGAGAAAGGCCAGGTGAAGTGCACAGCCAAGACAATAGAAGAGCAGGCGACTCTGGAAATGGAAGGCGTGAGAGAAAGCCCAGGTGAAGTGCACAGCCAGGACAATAGAAGAGCGGGTGACTCCAAAAATGGAAGGTGTGGAGAGAAGGCCAGGTGAAGTACACAGCCATGACAATAGAAGAGCAGGCGACTCCGCAAATGGAAGACGTGGAGAGAAAGGCCAGGTGAAGTGCACAGCCAAGACAATAGAAGAGCACGTGACTCCGGAAATGGAAGGCGTGGAGAGAAAGGCCAGGTGAAGTCCACAACCATGACAATAGAAAAGCAGGCGACTCCGGAAATGGAAGGCGTGGAGAGAAAGGCCAGGTGAAGTCCACAACCATTACAATAGAAGAGCAGGTGACTCCGGAAATGGAAGGCGTGGAGAGAGAGGCCAGGTGAAGGCCACAGCCATGACAATAGAAGAGCAGGCGACTCCGTAAATGGAGGGCGTGGAGAGAAAGGCCAGTTGAAGTCCAAAGCCATGACAATAGAAGAGCAAGTGACTCCAGAAATGGAAGGCGTGGAGAGAAAGGCCAGGTGAAGTGCACAGCCAGGACACTAGAAGAGCAGGCGACTCCGGAATTGGAAGGCGTGGAGAGAAAGGCCAGGTGAAGTCCACAGCCAGGACAATAGAAGAGCAGGTGACTCCAGAAATGGAAGGCGTGGAAAGGCCAGGTGAAGTCCACATCCAGGACAATTTAAGAGCAGGCGACTCTGGAAATGGAAGGCGTGGAGAGAAAGGCCAAGTAAGACCACAGCCAGGACACTAGAAGAGCACACAACTCTGGAAATGGAAGGCGTGGAGAGAAAGGCCAGGTGAAGTGCGCAGCCAGGATAATAGAAGATCAGGAGACTCCGGAGATGGAAGCGGTGGAGAGAAAGGCCAGGTGAAGTCTACAGCCAAGACAATAGAAGAGCATGTGACTCCGGAAATGGAAGGCGTGGAGAGAAAGACCAGGTGAAGTGCACAGCCAAGACAATAGAAGAGCATGTGACTCCGGAAATGGAAGGCGTGGAGAGAAAGACCAGGTGAAGTGCACAGCCAGGACAATAGAAGAGCAGGAGACTCCGGAGATGGAAGCGGTGGAGAGAAAGGCCAGGTGAAGTCTACAGCCAAGACAATAGAAGAGCATGTGACTCCGGAAATGGAAGGCGTGGAGAGAAAGACCAGGTGAAGGCCACAGCCATGACAATAGAAGAGCAGGCGACTCCGGAAATGGAAGGCGTGGAGAGAGAGGCCAGGTGAAGGCCACAGCCATGACAATAGAAGAGCAGGCGACTCTGTAAATGGAGGGCGTGGAGAGAAAGGCCAGGTGAAGTCCACAGCCAAGACAATAGAAGAGCAGGCGACTCTGGAAATGGAAGGTGTGGAGAGAAAGGCCAGGTGAAGTGCACAGCCAGGACACTAGAAGAGCAGACGACTCCGGAAATGGAAGGCGTGGAGAGAAAGGCCAGTTGAAGTCAACAGCCATGACAATAGAAGATCACGCGACTCAGGAAATGGAAGGCGTGGAGAGAACGGCCAGGTGAAGTGCACAGCCAGGACACTAGAAAAGCAGGCGACTCCGGAAATGGAAGGCGTGGAGAGAAAGGCGAGGTGAAGTCCACAGCCAGGACAATAGAAGAGCAGGTGACTCCAGAAATGGAAGGCGTGGAGAGAAAGGCCAGGTGAAGTGCACAGCCAGGACAATAGAAGAGCAGGAGACTCCGGAGATGGAAGGGGTGGAGAGAAAGGCCAGGTGAAGTCTACAGCCAAGACAACAGAAGAGCATGTGACTCCGGAAATGGAAGGCGTGGAGAGAAAGACCAGGTGAAGTGCACAGCCAAGACAATAGAAGAGCATGTGACTCCGGAAATGGAAGGCGTGGAGAGAAAGACCAGGTGAAGTCCACAACCCTGACAACAGAAGAGCAGGCGACTCCGGAAATGGAAGGCGTGGAGAGAGAGGCCAGGTGAAGGCCACAGCCATGACAATAGAAGAGCAGGCGACTCCGTAAATGGAGGGCGTGGAGAGAAAGGCCAGGTGAAGTCCACAGCCAAGACTATAGAAGAGCAGGCGACTCTGGAAATGGAAGGTGTGGAGAGAAAGGCCAGGTGAAGTGCACAGCCAGGACACTAGAAGAGCAGACGACTCCGGAAATGGAAGGCGTGGAGAGAAAGGCCAGTTGAAGTCCACAACCAGGACACTAGAAGAGCAGGTGACTCCAGAAATGGAAAGCATGGAGAGAAAGGCCAGGTGAAGTCCAAAGCCATGACAATAGAAGAGCAGGCGACTCCAGAAATGGAAGGCGTGGAGAGAAAGGCCAGGTGAAGTGCACAGCCAGGACAATGAAAGACCGGGCGACTCCAGAAATGAAAGGCGTGGAGAGAAAGGCCAGGTGAAGTCCACAGCCAGGACAATGGAAGAGCAAGCGACTCCGGAAATGGAAGGCGTGGAGAGAAAGGCCAGGTGAAGTGCACAGCCAGGACACTAGAAGAGCAGACGACTCCGGAAATGGAAGGCATGGAGAGAAAGGCCAGTTGAAGTCCACAACCAGGACACTAGAAGAGCAGGTGACTCCAGAAATGGAAAGCATGGAGAGAAAGGCCAGGTGAAGTCCAAAGCCATGACAATAGAAGAGCAGGCGACTCCAGAAATGGAAGGCGTGGAGAGAAAGGCCAGGTGAAGTGCACAGCCAGGACAATGAAAGACCGGGCTACTCCAGAAATGAAAGGCGTGGAGAGAAAGGCCAGGTGAAGTCCACAGCCAGGAAAATGGAAGAGCAGGCGACTCCGGAAATGGAAGGCGTGGAGAGAAAGGCCAGGTGAAGTGCACAGCCAGGACAATAGAAGAGCAGGAGACTCTGAAGATGGAAGGCGTGGAGAGAAAGTCCAGGTGAAGTGCACAGCCAGGACAATAGAAGAGCAGGAGACTCCGGAGATGGAAGGCGTGGAGAGAAAGACCAGGTGAAGTGCACAGCCAAGACAATAGAAGAGCATGTGACTCCGGAAATGGAAGGCATGGAGAGAAAGACCAGGTGAAGTCCACAACCCTGACAACAGAAGAGCAGGCGACTCCGTAAATGGAGGGCGTGGAGAGAAAGGCCAGGTGAAGTCCACAGCCATGACAATAGAAGAGCAGGCGACTCTGTAAATGGAGGGCGTGGAGAGAAAGGCCAGGTGAAGTCCACAGCCATGACAATAGAAGATCACGCGACTCAGGAAATGGAAGGCGTGGAGAGAAAGGCCAGGTGAAGTGCACAGCCAAGGCAATAGAAGAGCAGGCGACTCTGGAGATGGAAGGCGTGGAGAGAAAGACCAGGTGAAGTGCACAGCCAAGACAATAGAAGAGCATGTGACTCCGGAAATGGAAGGCATGGAGAGAAAGACCAGGTGAAGTCCACAACCCTGACAACAGAAGAGCAGGCGACTCCGTAAATGGAGGGCGTGGAGAGAAAGGCCAGGTGAAGTCCACAGCCATGACAATAGAAGAGCAGGCGACTCCGTAAATGGAGGGCGTGGAGAGAAAGGCCAGGTGAAGTCCACAGCCATGACAATAGAAGATCACGCGACTCAGGAAATGGAAGGCGTGGAGAGAAAGGCCAGGTGAAGTGCACAGCCAAGGCAATAGAAGAGCAGGCGACTCCGCAAATGGAAGGCGTGGAGAGAAAGGCCAGGTGAAGTCCACAACCATGACAATAGAAGAGCAGGCGACTCCGTAAATGGAGGGCGTGGAGAGAAAGGCCAGGTGAAGTCAACAGCCATGACAATAGAAGATCACGCGACTCAGGAAATGGAAGGCGTGGAGAGAAAGGCCAGGTGAAGTGCACAGCCAGGACACTAGAAAAGCAGGCGACTCCGGAAATGGAAGGCGTGGAGAGAAAGGCGAGGTGAAGTCCACAGCCAGGACAATAGAAGAGCAGGTGACTCCAGAAATGGAAGGCGTGGAGAGAAAGGCCAGGTGAAGTGCACAGCCAGGACACTAGAAGAGCAGGTGACTCCAGAAATGGAAGGCGTGGAAAGGCCAGGTGAAGTGCACAGCCAGGACACTAGAAAAGCAGGCGACTCCGGAAATGGAAGGCGTGGAGAGAAAGGCGAGGTGAAGTCCACAGCCAGGACAATAGAAGAGCAGGCGACTCTGGAAATGGAAGGCGTGGAGAGAAAGGCCAGGTGAAGTGCACAGCCAGGACAATGGAAGAGCAGGCGACTCCGGAGATGGAAGGCGTGGAGAGAAAGGCCAGGTGAAGTCCACAGCCAGGACAATAGAAGAGCAGGCGACTCTGGAAATGGAAGGCGTGGAGAGAAAGGCCAGGTGAAGTGCACAGCCAAGACAATAGAAGAGCAGGCGACTCTGGAAATGGAAGGCGTGAGAGAAAGCCCAGGTGAAGTGCACAGCCAGGACAATAGAAGAGCGGGTGACTCCAAAAATGGAAGGTGTGGAGAGAAAGGCCAGGTGAAGTGCACAGCCAGGACAATAGAAGAGCAGGCGACTCTGGAAATGGAAGCCGTGGAGAGAAAGGCCAGGTGAAGTGCACAGCCAGGACACTAGAAAAGCAGGCGACTCCGGAAATGGAAGGCGTGGAGAGAAAGGCGAGGTGAAGTCCACAGCCAGGACAATAGAAGAGCAGGTGACTCCAGAAATGGAAGGCGTGGAGAGAAAGGCCAGGTGAAGTGCACAGCCAGGACACTAGAAGAGCAGGTGACTCCAGAAATGGAAGGCGTGGAAAGGCCAGGTGAAGTGCACAGCCAGGACACTAGAAAAGCAGGCGACTCCGGAAATGGAAGGCGTGGAGAGAAAGGCGAGGTGAAGTCCACAGCCAGGACAATAGAAGAGCAGGCGACTCTGGAAATGGAAGGCGTGGAGAGAAAGGCCAGGTGAAGTGCACAGCCAGGACAATGGAAGAGCAGGCGACTCCGGAGATGGAAGGCGTGGAGAGAAAGGCCAGGTGAAGTCCACAGCCAGGACAATAGAAGAGCAGGCGACTCTGGAAATGGAAGGCGTGGAGAGAAAGGCCAGGTGAAGTGCACAGCCAAGACAATAGAAGAGCAGGCGACTCTGGAAATGGAAGGCGTGAGAGAAAGCCCAGGTGAAGTGCACAGCCAGGACAATAGAAGAGCGGGTGACTCCAAAAATGGAAGGTGTGGAGAGAAAGGCCAGGTGAAGTGCACAGCCAAGACAATAGAAGAGCACGTGACTCCGGAAATGGAAGGCGTGGAGAGAAAGGCCAGGTGAAGTCCACAACCATGACAATAGAAAAGCAGGCGACTCCGGAAATGGAAGGCGTGGAGAGAAAGGCCAGGTGAAGTCCACAACCATTACAATAGAAGAGCAGGCGACTCCGGAAATGGAAGGCGTGGAGAGAGAGGCCAGGTGAAGGCCACAGCCATGACAATAGAAGAGCAGGCGACTCCGTAAATGGAGGGCGTGGAGAGAAAGGCCAGTTGAAGTCCAAAGCCATGACAATAGAAGAGCACGTGACTCCAGAAATGGAAGGCGTGGAGAGAAAGGCCAGGTGAAGTGCACAGCCAGGACACTAGAAGAGCAGGCGACTCCGGAATTGGAAGGCGTGGAGAGAAAGGCCAGGTGAAGTCGACAGCCAGGACAATAGAAGAGCAGGTGACTCCAGAAATGGAAGGCGTGGAAAGGCCAGGTGAAGTCCACAGCCAGGACAATTTAAGAGCAGGCGACTCTGGAAATGGAAGGCGTGGAGAGAAAGGCCAAGTAAGACCACAGCCAGGACACTAGAAGAGCACGCGACTCTGGAAATGGAAGGCGTGGAGAGAAAGGCCAGGTGAAGTGCGCAGCCAGGATAATAGAAGATCACGCGACTCCGGAAATGGAAGGCGTGGAGAGAAAGGCCAGGTGAAGTGCACAGCCAGGACACTAGAAAAGCAGGCGACTCCGGAAATGGAAGGCGTGGAGAGAAAGGCCAGGTGAAGTCCACAGCCAGGACAATAGAAGAGCAGGTGACTCTGGAAATGGAAGGCGTGGAGAGAAAGGCCAGGTGAAGTCCACAGCCAAGACAATGGAAGAGCAGGCGACTCTGGAAATGGAAGGTGTGGAGAGAAAGGCCAGGTGAAGTGCACAGCCAGGACAATGGAAGAGCAGGCGACTCCGGAGATGGAAGGGGTGGAGAGAAAGGCCAGGTGAAGTGCACAGCCAGGACAATAGAAGAGCAGGAGACTCCGGAGATGGAAGCGGTGGAGAGAAAGGCCAGGTGAAGTCTACAGCCAAGACAATAGAAGAGCATGTGACTCCGGAAATGGAAGGCGTGGAGAGAAAGACCAGGTGAAGTGCACAGCCAAGACAATAGAAGAGCAGGCGACTCCGGAAATGGAAGGCGTGGAGAGAGAGGCCAGGTGAAGGCCACAGCCATAACAATAGAAGAGCAGGCGACTCCGTAAATGGAGGGCGTGGAGAGAAAGGCCAGGTGAAGTCCAAAGCCATGACAATAGAAGAGCAGGCGACTCCAGAAATGGAAGGCGTGGAGAGAAAGGCCAGGTGAAGTGCACAGCCAGGACAATGGAATACCGGGCGACTCCAGAAATGGAAGGCGTGGAGAGAAAGGCCAGGTGAAGTCCACAGCCTGGACAATGGAAGAGCAGGCGACTCCGGAAATGGAAGGCGTGGAGAGAAAGGCCAGGTGAAGTGCAAATCCAAGACAATAGAAGAGCAGGCGACTCTGGAAATGGAAGGCGTGGAGAGAAAGGCCAGGTGAAGTCCACAGCCATGACAATAGAAGAGCAGGCGACTCCAGAAATGGAAGGCGTGGAGAGAAAGGCCAGGTGAAGTCCACAGCCAGGACAATGGAAGAGCAGGCAACTCCGGATATGGAAGCCGTGAAGAGAAAGACCAGGTGAAGTGCACAGCCAGGACAATAGAAGAGCAGGAGACTCCGGAGATGGAAGGCGTGGAGAGAAAGGCCAGGTGAAGTCCACAGCCAGGACAATAGAAGAGCAGGCGACTCTGGAAATGGAAGGCGTGGAGAGAAAGGCCAGGTGAAGTGCACAGCCAAGACATTAGAAGAGCAGGCGACTCTGGAAATGGAAGGCGTGAGAGAAAGCCCAGGTGAAGTGCACAGCCAGGACAATAGAAGAGCGGGTGACTCCAAAAATGGAAGGTGTGGAGAGAAAGGCCAGGTGAAGTACACAGCCATGACAATAGAAGAGCAGGCGACTGCGCAAATGGAAGACGTGGAGAGAAAGGCCAGGTGAAGTGCACAGCCAAGACAATAGAAGAGCACGTGACTCCGGAAATGGAAGGCGTGGAGACAAAGGCCAGGTGAAGCCACAACCATGACAATAGAAAAGCAGGCGACTCCGGAAATGGAAGGCGTGGAGAGAAAGGCCAGGTGAAGTCCACAACCATTACAATAGAAGAGCAGGCGACTCCGCAAATGGAAGACGTGGAGAGAAAGGCCAGGTGAAGTCCACAGCCATGACAATAGAAGAGCAGGCGACTCTGTAAATGGAGGGCGTGGAGAGAAAGGCCAGGTGAAGTCCACAGCCAAGACAAAAGAAGAGCACGTGACTCCGGAAATGGAAGGCGTGGCGAGAAAGGCCAGGTGAAGTGCACAGCCAGGACACTAGAAGAGCAGGCGACTCCGGAATTGGAAGGCGTGGAGAGAAAGGCCAGGTGAAGTCCACAGCCAGGACAATAGAAGAGCAGGTGATTCCAGAAATGGAAGGCGTGGAAAGGCCAGGTGAAGTCCACAGCCAGGACAATTTAAGAGCAGGCGACTCTGGAAATGGAAGGCGTGGAGAGAAAGGCCAAGTAAAGTCCACAGCCAGGACACTAGAAGAGCACGCGACTCTGGAAATGGAAGGCGTGGAGAGAAAGGCCAGGTGAAGTGCGCAGCCAGGATAATAGAAGATCACGCGACTCCGGAAATGGAAGGCGTGGAGAGAAAAGCCAGGTGAAGTGCACAGCCAGGACACTAGAAAAGCAGGCGACTCCGGAAATGGAAGGCGTGGAGAGAAAGGCCAGGTGAAGTCCACAGCCAGGACAATAGAAGAGCAGGCGACTCTGGAAATGGAAGGCGTGGAGAGAAAGGCCAGGTGAAGTGCACAGCCAAGACATTAGAAGAGCAGGCGACTCTGGAAATGGAAGGCGTGAGAGAAAGCCCAGGTGAAGTGCACAGCCAGGACAATAGAAGAGCGGGTGACTCCAAAAATGGAAGGTGTGGAGAGAAAGGCCAGGTGAAGTACACAGCCATGACAATAGAAGAACAGGCGACTCCGCAAATGGAAGACGTGGAGAGAAAGGCCAGGTGAAGTGCACAGCCAAGACAATAGAAGAGCACGTGACTCCGGAAATGGAAGGCGTGGAGAGAAAGGCCAGGTGAAGTCCACAACCATGACAATAGAAAAGCAGGCGACTCCGGAAATGGAAGGCGTGGAGAGAAAGGCCAGGTGAAGTCCACAACCATTACAATAGAAGAGCAGGCGACTCCGGAAATGGAAGGCGTGGAGAGAGAGGCCAGGTGAAGGCCACAGCCATGACAATAGAAGAGCAGGCGACTCCGTAAATGGAGGGCGTGGAGAGAAAGGCCAGTTGAAGTCCAAAGCCATGACAATAGAAGAGCACGTGACTCCAGAAATGGAAGGCGTGGAGAGAAAGGCCAGGTGAAGTGCACAGCCAGGACACTAGAAGAGCAGGCGACTCCGGATTTGGAAGGCGTGGAGAGAAAGGCCAGGTGAAGTCCACAGCCAGGACAATAGAAGAGCAGGTGACTCCAGAAATGGAAGGCGTGGAAAGGCCAGGTGAAGTCCACAGCCAGGACAATTTAAGAGCAGGCGACTCTGGAAATGGAAGGCGTGGAGAGAAAGGCCAAGTAAGACCACAGCCAGGACACTAGAAGAGCACGCGACTCTGGAAATGGAAGGCGTGGAGAGAAAGGCCAGGTGAAGTGCGCAGCCAGGATAATAGAAGATCAGGAGACTCCGGAGATGGAAGCGGTGGAGAGAAAGGCCAGGTGAAGTCTACAGCCAAGACAATAGAAGAGCATGTGACTCCGGAAATCGAAGGCGTGGAGAGAAAGACCAGGTGAAGTGCACAGCCAAGACAATAGAAGAGCATGTGACTCCGGAAATGGAAGGCGTGGAGAGAAAGACCAGGTGAAGTGCACAGCCAGGACAATAGAAGAGCAGGAGACTCCGGAGATGGAAGCGGTGGAGAGAAAGGCCAGGTGAAGTCTACAGCCAAGACAATAGAAGAGCATGTGACTCCGGAAATGGAAGGCGTGGAGAGAAAGACCAGGTGAAGTGCACAGCCAAGACAATAGAAGAGCATGTGACTCCGGAAATGGAAGGCGTGGAGAGAAAGACCAGGTGAAGGCCACAGCCATGACAATAGAAGAGCAGGCGACTCCGGAAATGGAAGGCGTGGAGAGAGAGGCCAGGTGAAGGCCACAGCCATGACAATAGAAGAGCAGGCGACTCCGTAAATGGAGGGCGTGGAGAGAAAGGCCAGGTGAAGTCCACAGCCAAGACAATAGAAGAGCAGGCGACTCTGGAAATGGAAGGTGTGGAGAGAAAGGCCAGGTGAAGTGCACAGCCAGGACACTAGAAGAGCAGACGACTCCGGAAATGGAAGGCGTGGAGAGAAAGGCCAGTTGAAGTCAACAGCCATGACAATAGAAGATCACGCGACTCAGGAAATGGAAGGCGTGGAGAGAAAGGCCAGGTGAAGTGCACAGCCAGGACACTAGAAAAGCAGGCGACTCCGGAAATGGAAGGCGTGGAGAGAAAGGCGAGGTGAAGTCCACAGCCAGGACAATAGAAGAGCAGGTGACTCCAGAAATGGAAGGCGTGGAGAGAAAGGCCAGGTGAAGTGCACAGCCAGGACAATAGAAGAGCAGGAGACTCCGGAGATGGAAGGGGTGGAGAGAAAGGCCAGGTGAAGTCTACAGCCAAGACAACAGAAGAGCATGTGACTCCGGAAATGGAAGGCGTGGAGAGAAAGACCAGGTGAAGTGCACAGCCAAGACAATAGAAGAGCATGTGACTCCGGAAATGGAAGGCGTGGAGAGAAAGACCAGGTGAAGTCCACAACCCTGACAACAGAAGAGCAGGCGACTCCGGAAATGGAAGGCGTGGAGAGAGAGGCCAGGTGAAGGCCACAGCCATGACAATAGAAGAGCAGGCGACTCCGTAAATGGAGGGCGTGGAGAGAAAGGCCAGGTGAAGTCCACAGCCAAGACTATAGAAGAGCAGGCGACTCTGGAAATGGAAGGTGTGGAGAGAAAGGCCAGGTGAAGTGCACAGCCAGGACACTAGAAGAGCAGACGACTCCGGAAATGGAAGGCGTGGAGAGAAAGGCCAGTTGAAGTCCACAACCAGGACACTAGAAGAGCAGGTGACTCCAGAAATGGAAAGCATGGAGAGAAAGGCCAGGTGAAGTCCAAAGCCATGACAATAGAAGAGCAGGCGACTCCAGAAATGGAAGGCGTGGAGAGAAAGGCCAGGTGAAGTGCACAGCCAGGACAATGAAAGACCGGGCGACTCCAGAAATGAAAGGCGTGGAGAGAAAGGCCAGGTGAAGTCCACAGCCAGGACAATGGAAGAGCAGGCGACTCCGGAAATGGAAGACGTGGAGAGAAAGGCCAGGTGAAGTGCACAGCCAGGACAATAGAAGAGCAGGAGACTCCGGAGATGGAAGGCGTGGAGAGAAAGTCCAGGTGAAGTGCACAGCCAGGACAATAGAAGAGCAGGAGACTCCGGAGATGGAAGGCATGGAGAGAAAGACCAGGTGAAGTGCACAGCCAGGACAATAGAAGAGCAGGAGACTCCAGAGATGGAAGGCGTGGAGAGAAAAGCCAGGTGAAGTCCACAGCCAGGACAATAGAAGAGCAGGTGACTCTGGAAATGGAAGGCATGGAGAGAAAGGCCAGGTGAAGTCCACAACCATGACAATAGAAGAGCAGGCGACTCCGTAAATGGAGGGCGTGGAGAGAAAGGCCAGGTGAAGTCAACAGCCATGACAATAGAAGATCACGCGACTCAGGAAATGGAAGGCGTGGAGAGAAAGGCCAGGTGAAGTGCACAGCCAGGACACTAGAAAAGCAGGCGACTCCAGAAATGGAAGGCGTGGAGAGAAAGGCGAGGTGAAGTCCACAGCCAGGACAATAGAAGAGCAGGTGACTCCAGAAATGGAAGGCGTGGAGAGAAAGGCCAGGTGAAGTGCACAGCCAGGACACTAGAAGAGCAGGTGACTCCAGAAATGGAAGGCGTGGAAAGGCCAGGTGAAGTGCACAGCCAGTACACTAGAAAAGCAGGCGACTCCGGAAATGGAAGGCGTGGAGAGAAAGGCGAGGTGAAGTCCACAGCCAGGACAATAGAAGAGCAGGCGACTCTGGAAATGGAAGGCGTGGAGAGAAAGGCCAGGTGAAGTGCACAGCCAGGACAATGGAAGAGCAGGCGACTCCGGAGATGGAAGGCGTGGAGAGAAAGGCCAGGTGAAGTCCACAGCCAGGACAATAGAAGAGCAGGCGACTCTGGAAATGGAAGGCGTGGAGAGAAAGGCCAGGTGAAGTGCACAGCCAAGACAATAGAAGAGCAGGCGACTCTGGAAATGGAAGGCGTGAGAGAAAGCCCAGGTGAAGTGCACAGCCAGGACAATAGAAGAGCGGGTGACTCCAAAAATGGAAGGTGTGGAGAGAAAGGCCAGGTGAAGTACACAGCCATGACAATAGAAGAGCAGGCGACTCCGCAAATGGAAGACGTGGAGAGAAAGGCCAGGTGAAGTGCACAGCCAAGACAATAGAAGAGCACGTGACTCCGGAAATGGAAGGCGTGGAGAGAAAGGCCAGGTGAAGTCCACAACCATGACAATAGAAAAGCAGGCGACTCCGGAAATGGAAGGCGTGGAGAGAAAGGCCAGGTGAAGTCCACAACCATTACAATAGAAGAGCAGGCGACTCCGGAAATGGAAGGCGTGGAGAGAGAGGCCAGGTGAAGGCCACAGCCATGACAATAGAAGAGCAGGCGACTCCGTAAATGGAGGGCGTGGAGAGAAAGGCCAGTTGAAGTCCAAAGCCATGACAATAGAAGAGCACGTGACTCCAGAAATGGAAGGCGTGGAGAGAAAGGCCAGGTGAAGTGCACAGCCAGGACACTAGAAGAGCAGGCGACTCCGGAATTGGAAGGCGTGGAGAGAAAGGCCAGGTGAAGTCCACAGCCAGGACAATAGAAGAGCAGGTGACTCCAGAAATGGAAGGCGTGGAAAGGCCAGGTGAAGTCCACAGCCAGGACAATTTAAGAGCAGGCGACTCTGGAAATGGAAGGCGTGGAGAGAAAGGCCAAGTAAGACCACAGCCAGGACACTAGAAGAGCACGCGACTCTGGAAATGGAAGGCGTGGAGAGAAAGGCCAGGTGAAGTGCGCAGCCAGGATAATAGAAGATCACGCGACTCCGGAAATGGAAGGCGTGGAGAGAAAGGCCAGGTGAAGTGCACAGCCAGGACACTAGAAAAGCAGGCGACTCCGGAAATGGAAGGCGTGGAGAGAAAGGCCAGGTGAAGTCCACAGCCAGGACAATAGAAGAGCAGGTGACTCTGGAAATGGAAGGCGTGGAGAGAAAGGCCAGGTGAAGTCCACAGCCAAGACAATGGAAGAGCAGGCGACTCTGGAAATGGAAGGTGTGGAGAGAAAGGCCAGGTGAAGTGCACAGCCAGGACAATGGAAGAGCAGGCGACTCCAGAGATGGAAGGGGTGGAGAGAAAGGCCAGGTGAAGTGCACAGCCAGGACAATAGAAGAGCAGGAGACTCCGGAGATGGAAGCGGTGGAGAGAAAGGCCAGGTGAAGTCTACAGCCAAGACAATAGAAGAGCATGTGACTCCGGAAATGGAAGGCGTGGAGAGAAAGACCAGGTGAAGTGCACAGCCAAGACAATAGAAGAGCATGTGACTCCGGAAATGGAAGGCGTGGAGAGAAAGACCAGGTGAAGGCCACAGCCATGACAATAGAAGAGCAGGCGACTCCGGAAATGGAAGGCGTGGAGAGAGAGGCCAGGTGAAGGCCACAGCCATGACAATAGAAGAGCAGGCGACTCCGTAAATGGAGGGCGTGGAGAGAAAGGCCAGGTGAAGTCCAAAGCCATGACAATAGAAGAGCAGGCGACTCCAGAAATGGAAGGCGTGGAGAGAAAGGCCAGGTGAAGTGCACAGCCAGGACAATGGAATACCGGGCGACTCCAGAAATGGAAGGCGTGGAGAGAAAGGCCAGGTGAAGTCCACAGCCTGGACAATGGAAGAGCAGGCGACTCCGGAAATGGAAGGCGTGGAGAGAAAGGCCAGGTGAAGTGCAAATCCAAGACAATAGAAGAGCAGGCGACTCTGGAAATGGAAGGCGTGGAGAGAAAGGCCAGGTGAAGTCCACAGCCATGACAATAGAAGAGCAGGCGACTCCAGAAATGGAAGGCGTGGAGAGAAAGGCCAGGTGAAGTCCACAGCCAGGACAATGGAAGAGCAGGCAACTCCGGATATGGAAGCCGTGAAGAGAAAGACCAGGTGAAGTGCACAGCCAGGACAATAGAAGAGCAGGAGACTCCGGAGATGGAAGGCGTGGAGAGAAAGGCCAGGTAAAGTCCACAGCCAGGACAATAGAAGAGCAGGCGACTCTGGAAATGGAAGGCGTGGAGAGAAAGGCCAGGTGAAGTGCACAGCCAAGACATTAGAAGAGCAGGCGACTCTGGAAACGGAAGGCGTGAGAGAAAGCCCAGGTGAAGTGCACAGCCAGGACAATAGAAGAGCGGGTGACTCCAAAAATGGAAGGTGTGGAGAGAAAGGCCAGGTGAAGTACACAGCCATGACAATAGAAGAGCAGGCGACTGCGCAAATGGAAGACGTGGAGAGAAAGGCCAGGTGAAGTGCACAGCCAAGACAATAGAAGAGCACGTGACTCCGGAAATGGAAGGCGTGGAGACAAAGGCCAGGTGAAGCCACAACCATGACAATAGAAAAGCAGGCGACTCCAGAAATGGAAGGCGTGGAGAGAAAGGCCAGGTGAAGTCCACAACCATTACAATAGAAGAGCAGGCGACTCCGCAAATGGAAGACGTGGAGAGAAAGGCCAGGTGAAGTCCACAGCCATGACAATAGAAGAGCAGGCGACTCTGTAAATGGAGGGCGTGGAGAGAAAGGCCAGGTGAAGTCCACAGCCAAGACAAAAGAAGAGCACGTGACTCCGGAAATGGAAGGCGTGGCGAGAAAGGCCAGGTGAAGTGCACAGCCAGGACACTAGAAGAGCAGGCGACTCCGGAATTGGAAGGCGTGGAGAGAAAGGCCAGGTGAAGTCCACAGCCAGGACAATAGAAGAGCAGGTGATTCCAGAAATGGAAGGCGTGGAAAGGCCAGGTGAAGTCCACAGCCAGGACAATTTAAGAGCAGGCGACTCTGGAAATGGAAGGCGTGGAGAGAAAGGCCAAGTAAAGTCCACAGCCAGGACACTAGAAGAGCACGCGACTCTGGAAATGGAAGGCGTGGAGAGAAAGGCCAGGTGAAGTGCGCAGCCAGGATAATAGAAGATCACGCGACTCCGGAAATGGAAGGCGTGGAGAGAAAAGCCAGGTGAAGTGCACAGCCAGGACACTAGAAAAGCAGGCGACTCCGGTAATGGAAGGCGTGGAGAGAAAGGCCAGGTGAAGTCCACAGCCAGGACAATAGAAGAGCAGGTGACTCTGGAAATGGAAGGCGTGGAGAGAAAGGCCAGGTGAAGTGCTCAGCCAGGACAATAGAAGAGCAGGTGACTCCAGAAATGGAAGGCGTGGAGAGAAAGGCCAGGTGAAGTCCACAGCCATGACAATAGAAGAGCATGTGACTCCAGAAATGAAAGGCGTGGAGAGAAAGGCCAGGTGAAGTCCACAGCCATGACAATAGAAGAGCAGGCGACTCCATAAATGGAAGGTGTGGAGAGAAAGGCCAGGTGAAGTCCACAGCCAAGACAATGGAAGAGCAGGCGACTCTGGAAATGAAAGGTGTGGAGAGAAAGGCCAGGTGAAGTGCACAGCCAGGACAATGGAAGAGCAGGCGATTCCGGAGATGGAAGGGGTGGAGAGAAAGGCCAGGTGAAGTGCACAGCCAGGACAATAGAAGAGCAGGAGACTCCGGAGATGGAAGCGGTGGAGAGAAAGGCCAGGTGAAGTCTACAGCCAAGACAATAGAAGAGCATGTGACTCCGGAAATGGAAGGCGTGGAGAGAAAGACCAGGTGAAGTGCACAGCCAGGACACTAGAAGAGCAGGCGACTCCGGAAATGGAAGGCGTGGAGAGAGAGGCCAGGTGAAGGCCATGACAATAGAAGAGCAGGCGACTCCGTAAATGGAGGGCGTGGAGAGAAAGGCCAGGTGAAGTCCACAGCCAAGACAATAGAAGAGCAGGCGTCTCTGGAAATGGAAGGTGTGGAGAGAAAGGCCAGGTGAAGTGCACAGCCAGGACACTAGAAGAGCAGACGACTCCGGAAATGGAAGACGTGGAGAGAAAGGCCAGTTGAAGTCCACAACCAGGACACTAGAATAGCAGGTGACTCCAGAAATGGAAAGCATGGAGAGAAAGGCCAGGTGAAGTCCAAAGCCATGACAATAGAAGAGCAGGCGACTCCAGAAATGGAAGGCGTGGAGAGAAAGGCCAGGTGAAGTGCACAGCCAGGACAATGAAAGACCGGGCGACTCCAGAAATGGAAGGCGTGGAGAGAAAGGCCAGGTGAAATCCACAGCCTGGACAATGGAAGAGCAGGCGACTCCGGAAATGGAAGGCGTGGAGAGAAAGGCCAGGTGAAGTGCAAATCCAAGACAATAGAAGAGCAGGCGACTCTGGAAATGGAAGGCGTGGAGAGAAAGGCCAGGTGAAGTCCACAGCCATGACAATAGAAGAGCAGGCGACTCCAGAAATGGAAGGCGTGGAGAGAAAGGCCAGGTGAAGTCCACAGCCAGGACAATGGAAGAGCAGGCAACTCCGGATACGGAAGCCGTGGAGAGAAAGACCAGGTGAAGTGCACAGCCAGGACAATAGAAGAGCAGGAGACTCTGGAGATGGAAGGTGTGGAGAGAAAGGCCAGGTGAAGCCCATAGCCAGGACAATGGAAGAGCAGGAGACTCCGGAGATGGAAGGCGTGGAGAGAAAGACCAGGTGAAGTGCACAGCCAGGACAATAGAAGAGCAGGAGACTCCGGACATGGAAGGCGTGGAGAGAAAGTCCAGGTGAAGTGCACAGCCAGGACAATAGAAGAGCAGGCGACTCTGGAAATGGAAGGCGTGGAGAGAAAGGCCAGGTGAAGTGCACAGCCAAGGCAATAGAAGAGCAGGCGACTCCGCAAATGGAAGGCGTGGAGAGAAAGGCCAGGTGAAGTCCACAACCATGACAATAGAAGAGCAGGCGACTCCGTAAATGGAGGGCGTGGAGAGAAATGCCAGGTGAAGTCCACAGCCATGACAATAGAAGATCACGCGACTCCGGAAATGGAAGGCGTGGATAGAAAGGCCAGGTGAAGTGCACAGCCAGGACACTAGAAAAGCAGCGACTCCGGAAATGGAAGGCGTGGAGAGAAAGGCGAGGTGAAGTCCACAGCCAGGACAATAGAAGAGCAGGTGACTCCAGAAATGGAAGGCGTGGAGAGAAAGGCCAGGTGACGTGCACAGCCAGGACACTAGAAGAGCAGGTGACTCCAGAAATGGAAGGCGTGGAAAGGCCAGGTGAAGTCCACAGCCAGGACACTAGAAGAGCAGGCGACTCCAGAAATGGAAGGAGTGGAGAGAAAGGCCAGGTGAAGTGCACAGCCAGGACAATGGAAGAGCAGGCGTCTCCGGAGATGGAAGGCGTGGAGAGAAAGGCCAGGTGAAGTCCACAGCCAGGACAATAGAAGAGCAGGCGACTCTGGAAATGGAAGGCGTGGAGAGAAAGGCCAGGTGAAGTGCACAGCCAAGACAATAGAAGAGCAGGCGACTCTGGAAATGGAAGGCATGGAGAGAAAGCCCAGGTGAAGTGCACAGCCAGGACAATAGAAGAGCGGGTGACTCCAAAAATGGAAGGCGTGGAGAGAAAGGCCAGGTGAAGTCCACAGCCATGACAATAGAAGAGCAGGCGACTCCGCAAATGGAAGATGTGGAGAGAAAGGCCAGGTGAAGTGCACAGCCAAGACAATAGAAGAGCACGTGACTCCGGAAATGGAAGGCGTGGAGAGAAAGGCCAGGTGAAGTCCACAACCATGACAATAGAAAAGCAGGCGACTCCGCAAATGGAAGATGTGGAGAGAAAGGCCAGGTGAAGTGCACAGCCAAGACAATAGAAGAGCAGGCGACTCCAGAAATGGAAGGCGTGGAGAGAAAGGCCAGGTGAAGTCCACAGCCAGGACAATGGAAGAGCAGGCAACTCCGGATATGGAAGCCGTGAAGAGAAAGACCAGGTGAAGTGCACAGCCAGGACAATAGAAGAGCAGGAGACTCCGGAGATGGAAGGCGTGGAGAGAAAGGCCAGGTGAAGTCCACAGCCAGGACAATAGAAGAGCAGGCGACTCTGGAAATGGAAGGCGTGGAGAGAAAGGCCAGGTGAAGTGCACAGCCAAGACATTAGAAGAGCAGGCGACTCTGGAAATGGAAGGCGTGAGAGAAAGCCCAGGTGAAGTGCACAGCCAGGACAATAGAAGAGCGGGTGACTCCAAAAATGGAAGGTGTGGAGAGAAAGGCCAGGTGAAGTACACAGCCATGACAATAGAAGAGCAGGCGACTGCGCAAATGGAAGACGTGGAGAGAAAGGCCAGGTGAAGTGCACAGCCAAGACAATAGAAGAGCACGTGACTCCGGAAATGGAAGGCGTGGAGACAAAGGCCAGGTGAAGCCACAACCATGACAATAGAAAAGCAGGCGACTCCAGAAATGGAAGGCGTGGAGAGAAAGGCCAGGTGAAGTCCACAACCATTACAATAGAAGAGCAGGCGACTCCGCAAATGGAAGACGTGGAGAGAAAGGCCAGGTGAAGTCCACAGCCATGACAATAGAAGAGCAGGCGACTCTGTAAATGGAGGGCGTGGAGAGAAAGGCCAGGTGAAGTCCACAGCCAAGACAAAAGAAGAGCACATGACTCCGGAAATGGAAGGCGTGGCGAGAAAGGCCAGGTGAAGTGCACAGCCAGGACACTAGAAGAGCAGGCGACTCCGGAATTGGAAGGCGTGGAGAGAAAGGCCAGGTGAAGTCCACAGCCAGGACAATAGAAGAGCAGGTGATTCCAGAAATGGAAGGCGTGGAAAGGCTAGGTGAAGTCCACAGCCAGGACAATTTAAGAGCAGGCGACTCTGGAAATGGAAGGCGTGGAGAGAAAGGCCAAGTAAAGTCCACAGCCAGGACACTAGAAGAGCACGCGACTCTGGAAATGGAAGGCGTGGAGAGAAAGGCCAGGTGAAGTGCGCAGCCAGGATAATAGAAGATCACGCGACTCCGGAAATGGAAGGCGTGGAGAGAAAAGCCAGGTGAAGTGCACAGCCAGGACACTAGAAAAGCAGGCGACTCCGGAAATGGAAGGCGTGGAGAGAAAGGCCAGGTGAAGTCCACAGCCAGGACAATAGAAGAGCAGGTGACTCTGGAAATGGAAGGCGTGGAGAGAAAGGCCAGGTGAAGTGCTCAGCCAGGACAATAGAAGAGCAGGTGACTCCAGAAATGGAAGGCGTGGAGAGAAAGGCCAGGTGAAGTCCACAGCCATGACAATAGAAGAGCATGTGACTCCAGAAATGAAAGGCGTGGAGAGAAAGGCCAGGTGAAGTCCACAGCCATGACAATAGAAGAGCAGGCGACTCCATAAATGGAAGGTGTGGAGAGAAAGGCCAGGTGAAGTCCACAGCCAAGACAATGGAAGAGCATGCGACTCTGGAAATGAAAGGTGTGGAGAGAAAGGCCAGGTGAAGTGCACAGCCAGGACAATGGAAGAGCAGGGGATTCCGGAGATGGAAGGGGTGGAGAGAAAGGCCAGGTGAAGTGCACAGCCAGGACAATAGAAGAGCAGGAGACTCCGGAGATGGAAGCGGTGGAGGGAAAGGCCAGGTGAAGTCTACAGCCAAGACAATAGAAGAGCATGTGACTCCGGAAATGGAAGGCGTGGAGAGAAAGACCAGGTGAAGTGCACAGCCAGGACACTAGAAGAGCAGGCGACTCCGGAAATGGAAGGCGTGGAGAGAGAGGCCAGGTGAAGGCCACAGCCATGACAATAGAAGAGCAGGCGACTCCGTAAATGGAGGGCGTGGAGAGAAAGGCCAGGTGAAGTCCACAGCCAAGACAATAGAAGAGCAGGCGACTCTGGAAATGGAAGGTGTGGAGAGAAAGGCCAGGTGAAGTGCACAGCCAGGACACTAGAAGAGCAGACGACTCCGGAAATGGAAGACGTGGAGAGAAAGGCCAGTTGAAGTCCACAACCAGGACACTAGAATAGCAGGTGACTCCAGAAATGGAAAGCATGGAGAGAAAGGCCAGGTGAAGTCCAAAGCCATGACAATAGAATAGCAGGCGACTCCAGAAATGGAAGGCGTGGAGAGAAAGGCCAGGTGAAGTGCACAGCCAGGACAATGAAAGACCGGGCGACTCCAGAAATGGAAGGCGTGGAGAGAAAGGCCAGGTGAAGTCCACAGCCTGGACAATGGAAGAGCAGGCGACTCCGGAAATGGAAGGCGTGGAGAGAAAGGCCAGGTGAAGTGCAAATCCAAGACAATAGAAGAGCAGGCGACTCTGGAAATGGAAGGCGTGGAGAGAAAGGCCAGGTGAAGTCCACAGCCATGACAATAGAAGAGCAGGCGACTCCAGAAATGGAAGGCGTGGAGAGAAAGGCCAGGTGAAGTGCACAGCCAGGACAATAGAAGAGCAGGAGACTCTGGAGATGGAAGGTGTGGAGAGAAAGGCCAGGTGAAGCCCATAGCCAGGACAATGGAAGAGCAGGATACTCCGGAGATGGAAGGCGTGGAGAGAAAGACCAGGTGAAGTGCACAGCCAGGACAATAGAAGAGCAGGAGACTCCGGACATGGAAGGCGTGGAGAGAAAGTCCAGGTGAAGTGCACAGCCAGGACAATAGAAGAGCAGGCGACTCTGGAAATGGAAGGCGTGGAGAGAAAGGCCAGGTGAAGTGCACAGCCAAGGCAATAGAAGAGCAGGCGACTCCGCAAATGGAAGGCGTGGAGAGAAAGGCCAGGTGAAGTCCACAACCATGACAATAGAAGAGCAGGCGACTCCGTAAATGGAGGGCGTGGAGAGAAATGCCAGGTGAAGTCCACAGCCATGACAATAGAAGATCACGCGACTCCGGAAATGGAAGGCGTGGATAGAAAGGCCAGGTGAAGTGCACAGCCAGGACACTAGAAAAGCAGCGACTCCGGAAATGGAAGGCGTGGAGAGAAAGGCGAGGTGAAGTCCACAGCCAGGACAATAGAAGAGCAGGTGACTCCAGAAATGGAAGGCGTGGAGAGAAAGGCCAGGTGACGTGCACAGCCAGGACACTAGAAGAGCAGGTGACTCCAGAAATGGAAGGCGTGGAAAGGCCAGGTGAAGTCCACAGCCAGGACACTAGAAGAGCAGGCGACTCCAGAAATGGAAGGAGTGGAGAGAAAGGCCAGGTGAAGTGCACAGCCAGGACAATGGAAGAGCAGGCGACTCCGGAGATGGAAGGCGTGGAGAGAAAGGCCAGGTGAAGTCCACAGCCAGGACAATAGAAGAGCAGGCGACTCTGGAAATGGAAGGCGTGGAGAGAAAGGCCAGGTGAAGTGCACAGCCAAGACAATAGAAGAGCAGGCGACTCTGGAAATGGAAGGCATGGAGAGAAAGCCCAGGTGAAGTGCACAGCCAGGACAATAGAAGAGCGGGTGACTCCAAAAATGGAAGGCGTGGAGAGAAAGGCCAGGTGAAGTCCACAGCCATGACAATAGAAGAGCAGGCGACTCCGCAAATGGAAGATGTGGAGAGAAAGGCCAGGTGAAGTGCACAGCCAAGACAATAGAAGAGCACGTGACTCCGGAAATGGAAGGCGTGGAGAGAAAGGCCAGGTGAAGTCCACAACCATGACAATAGAAAAGCAGGCGACTCCGCAAATGGAAGATGTGGAGAGAAAGGCCAGGTGAAGTGCACAGCCAAGACAATAGAAGAGCACCTGACTCCGGAAATGGAAGGCGTGGAGAGAAAGGCCAGGTGAAGTCCAAAACCATTACAATAGAAGAGCAGGCTACTCCGCAAATGGAAGACGTGGAGAGAAAGGCCACGTGAAGTCCACAGCCATGACAATAGAAGAGCAGGCGACTCTGTAAATGGAGGGCGTCGAGAGAAAGGCCAGGTGAAGTCCACAGCCAAGACAATAGAAGAGCACGTGACTCCGGAAATGGAAGGCATGGAGAGAAAGGCCAGGTGAAGTGCACAGCCAGGACACTAGAAGAGCAGGCGACTCCGGAATTGGAAGGCGTGGAGAGAAAGGGCAGGTGAAGTCCACAGCCAGGACAATAGAAGAGCAGGTGACTCCAGAAATGGAAGGCGTGGAGAGAAAGGCCATGTGAAGTCCACAGCCAGGACAATTTAAGAGCAGGCGACTCTGGAAATGGAAGGCGTGGAGAGAAAGGCCAGTTAAAGTCCACAGCCAGGACACTAGAAGAGCACGCGACTCTGGAAATGGAAGGCGTGGAGAGAAAGGCCAGGTGAAGTGCGCAGCCAGGATAATAGAAGATCACGCGACTCCGGAAATGGAAGGCATGGAGAGAAAGGCCAGTTGAAGTGCACAGCCAGGACACTAGAAAAGCAGGCGACTCCGGAAATGGAAGGCGTGGAGAGAAAGGCCAGGTGAAGTCCACAGCCAGGACAATAGAAGAGCAGGTGACTCCAGAAATGGAAGGCGTGGAGAGAAAGGTCAGGTGAAGTGCACAGCCAGGACACTAGAAGAGCAGACGACTCCAGGAATGGAAGGCGTGGAAAGGCCAGGTGAAGTCCACAGCCAGGACACCAGAAGAGAAGGTGACTCCAGAAATGGAAGGCGTGGAGAGCAAGTCCAGGTGAAGTCCACAGCCATGACCATAGAAGAGCACGTGACTCCAGAAATGGAAGGCGTGGAGAGAAAGGCCAGGTGAAGTGCACAGCCAGGACAATGGAAGAGCAGGCGACTCCGGAAATGGAAGGCGTGGAGAGAAAGGCCAGGTAAGTCTGGCGACAAAGCAGAGCTCTCCTCGCGGCGGCGGCCATCTTCAGGTGGTTGGTCAAGTATATTAGCCCTATGGAAGGACTGAAGCTGGCAAAACCAGTGCTTTTCTCCGATACAAGGCGTGATATGTTAGTCGTATAACATGGAGCCGGACGAAGTTACCAGGCAGGACCTTTGATGCAGGCCTTAGTCCCTGATCTTGATCACTGGCCGGCATCGCCAGTGATCATTGTACGGCCTAGCCAAGATTGAAGCCTGTGATCTGAGGACTCCACACAGATCTTTATTGTGGGTGCTCAAACACTGCAAATATTTATTTGTATTACTTGAAAATAAACGGTGAATCTCTTGCACCTTCTTAGATCCTTTCTCATGCCAACTGACCAGAATGAATTTTTTTCAAACTTTTTCCAACAGCCTTAAAATGATTACATTGTTTCATCTGGATAACACTAGGCAGGTGCTGCTGTGAGCTTCCCACATGTTGTTTCTCATGCATGTTACGATGGATGCCCAAATTTGTCAATGAGCATCAACCAATGCATACGCTTTGGTGAACTCAGGGCCACGTGAAATTCTGGATAGTTCAAATTTTGTCTAAATCAATTCACTATGAACTAATTGCTGGGACGAGGAAGACGGTTCTGCACTTCCTCCCAAACACAGCCTCTGGGGTCTAACAATGCCTCCCCAGTCCCCCTTTGTGTACCATTTCACTTGGTCCATGATGGTGCTAGTCCTTGGCAACACCAGTAAGCTTCTGTGGATTCCCCTGGGCTCTCATTGTCTTCCTTCAGCTTGCAGTGGCTCCACCACACTGGCTTTCACTGCGCATCGAGTCTCGCCTGGACCACTTGGACAACTTGGCTTCTGCTACCGCATGCCGGTTTCACCCTCAGCCAGGTAGGTCATGTCTCTTCTCCACCATCTTGTTCCCAGGCGTTCTGGTCTGCAGCACGTCCTCTCTGCGTTACTCCGCTCCACAGCATTAAGCTGCTCTGGGCAAGACTGACTTCGAGGAGAGCCCTTCTTCAGTTTTTATGTTGGATTGTCTTTCTAGCTTCCAATAGCTAGTTTGTTCATATCGGTTCTGCCTAGGGCTCTTCATTGCCCTGCTTCTCCAGTACTTTTGGAGTCATCCATATTCACTCTTGCCTCCCTCTTCCTCATCACCGTATTACCTGCCTGATATACATAATCGCGCTGTACAAGGAAATTAGTGGAAGGAGGAGGCACAGAGGATGGGGTGTCTAAGCCCTATTTGTATGGTTAGGTGAAATATGTCTGTCTGGATGATGGTGTGGATACTGCGTTCTCCCTTGCCAGTCTTCACTTCTCCCACTGAGTACCATCTCCAGGGGTACTATTGGGAAGTGGCCTCACCTCCCTGGCCCCATGTGAAGGATCTCCCTCCCGGGGAGAACTGACGACATTGAGAGATTTGTCACACTAGCAACAAACTCTGCATAGTTTTCCCTCTATGTTATGTGATGTTAAGCATAACATAACATAAGTGTTACGTGTCAGCCTCAAGTTCCTCCTACTGTGTCCTTGCATTCTGCTGCTTCACGCTGGAAACATAGCATTTCCGCATCTCTTTGGCACAGGCATTGGTTGCCATGGAGATTGTTTACTGGTAGGACTGGACCTGGTCACGTGACAGGTTACGTGCACTCCATCAAGGCACGAATGCGCAGTAGCCCCGCCTTCTAGGAGTTAAAGTTGGCATTCGTACGGAGTTCTGTGCTGGTAATTGTGGTGTTACTCACTACCTTGAGTTCCGTTCACCAGATCTCCTGATGGTGAAAACCTTCCTTACCTTGCCATTTTGGACCCGACCCCGGAATGTCCCTGGACTGCCTCCGTCTTTTCCACTGGTCCATTCTGCTTACCTGGTTACCCGATCACGGAACGTCCCTGGACTGCCTACCTTCTGTCTCCGCCTACTCCAGTCTTTGATTCTGTGTCCGAAGACACGTTGTTCTGTTTTTACATGAGTGTGATTCCAAAGCATTATTTCTGCATCCCCTATTTACGCATAGGATGTTGGGTATCCTGTTAAGAGCTATACTTTCTGCCATCTGTTATAGCCACCATACTCTCTCCCATTACTGCAATCCTGGGAACTATTTTCTTCCTGACTGTATATTCTTTACCAACCTGATTAGCTATTCCAGTTCCTCAAGTACTATGCATTTTCAAACGCTTTGCTGATTTATGCACCAACCCGTCTCTAGTGCATCCCTCGTGCCGCCCCGGTTACTACCCCTTACTAATCTTCCTATTTATTATTTTCTCCTTGTCGTTGCTTAGTACTATCTTACTGAATATTTTCTATCTCCAACTCTAATCTGCCCTCAGGTTTGTTAACCTTACTAAACACCCTTCAGTAAAGAGTTTTCTTTTATGGTTGAGATTATAGTCTGGGTTTCCATGATAGGTCTTGACACAGTATCAGGAAATACTAATTCAAGCCACCACTGCTTTTCCACCAGGTATTCACGAATCTTGGGTTCATTTGGTGTAGAGTGATTCAACTTAGATATTGCTGTTAACTGTTTTGTGTTTTCTTGCAGCATTGGTTTAGTGGTGCGCATGTTCCCTGCTCTTTTGTGTGATCAATTCCTCTGTCTGTCCAATTCGGAATAGCAGAGAGGTAGATCGTAAAGAAGAGTCCCTCTTAGAGGAAGCCCGAATCTTTGATTCAGGGGTCTGGAGTACTGGAGATTGGTTAACGCTTTGATTCCTACACTTCCTGCTGGATCGCTATTCATCGCCCCGAGCTGTCAAGCATGGTGAGTAACAATAAGTCACTGGAGTCATTACCATCTATTGTGTTTACAGCTTGCTGAAGAGAGAATAATAATAATGATAATGTGTTCTTATATAGCGCTTCCTACCAGATTTCTCCTGCACTGCAATATCCTGTGATGTTGTTACCTAATTTGAAGGTGATTAGTTATCGACCTTGGACGCATAAAGGACTGACTCGGACCTGTCTAAGAAAGACAAGGTGAACTGGCAGAATTAATTTGGAGTCCTATTGAATAGGTCTGCTCCCACAGGGAATGGCAGGAGGTTGGGGTGTGGGATGGGCAAGTCCTCTGGCTTGGCTGTTGCAAGGATGGATTCTACATACACCCTTCCATGTGAATATCAATTAGATGTAGTATCTATTTTCTAGTACTGTTTTGAGACAATGGTGGTGCATGTGGGCCAAACAGGATGAACAGCCAGGAGTATAAAAAAAAATCTATGGTTCTAATTACAAGTCCGACGTTAACCCTGCCGGTGCTACTGACGGGTTGTCGCCATTCTCATAATATTTTCCCGGCGCCTGACTTCCCAGTGCTACTGTTAAAACTGATATAATATTGTTTCATCCTCATTGTATATGTTGGCCTATTCCCAGTCGCTTTGCGAGGAAATCCGCATCGCAAGGTCGTAACCTTAAGTTAATCGAGCCTCCATTTTAGGTTAAAGCCGCCATTTTAGTTAGTCGTGTAAAGTCACCCTGTGGCCTAAAATGGCCGACCTGTGTTCTCTTGTTCTTACTTAACCTCTTCAACCTCAGTAGGCGAGTTAATGTCCAATCTGCCTGCAGGCTACATGTTAGGGTCATGTAGACCTTGTCCTTTGTTGACCTCGGGATCAGGGGATTACTTGAATCAGCGATGTTAACCTACAAGTATATAAGAACAATAACGCTATTTAAACATGACATGCAAAACATCTGTTTGACCTGCATTGAAACAAATGTGTATAGAGCGTAAAGTTAAACCCGGAGAATAATAGTGCCTGTTAGTAAATGTATTAAGAAGTAAACCGCATGCACGAGATATGTAAATTAGGAATGAACCTGGCGCGAACCCTAGCCCAGTACATGATTAACTTGTAGGAGGCTGGACATCGTTATGAAGAAACTGTATAAATATGCTGATGTCCAGCTAGCAATTCCTTTTCACTGCTCACATTGAACCTTCTGGTGGTCTCTGTGAAGTACTGACGGCCAAATAGCTATTTGTGTACTTTGTTTTGTAAACTGTTCAGTATTGCAATAAAGATTCTGGGAATCTTTACAAGCCCGTGTTGGTGTATTTCTCTTTGCATGTCGTAAAAGCCTTAATATTGTATTTTCTGATTCCACACTACCAGGCTATTACAAGTCTGGCGGCCCGGGAAGTCGGCACTGGTAAAATGTAAGTCCCCATTTCCATAGAGTCCTATAGGACTCTAT